>NC_066882.1:18519136-18819136 GCF_022985175.1 Labeo rohita | reverse complement strand
GAACAGGAGAATATCATAGTGAAACACATTACTACAATTAAAATCACAGTTGCCACCATATCTTTAGTTTGTCAATATGTGCGTATTAAGATACATATTTGCATATTGAGACAAAATATGGACAACCAGAACATACAGACTATTTTGGCCTTTTCATCATATTGAAATGCTCTGGTAATAGGGAAAAAAGGTGTAAGAGGACACACCTGGTGGTTATCACAGCATTGTAGAATGACTGTAATGAACCATGATTACATTGCACGAGAGCATATGATTGTCACCATGACAACAGCTTCAAGACTGACAGCTACCTTAATCGATAGCATACAAAGTGGTATGTTTTCTCGCGTGGCTAACGCAGCCCTGTTGTGCCCAGTGCATTAAACCGCTGCCAGTCATCACTAATATTCATTAGTGTATCCAAACAGTTGTAGACTTTCAGGGATGGGACAAATGAGCTGGTCTTTCGAGTCTCAATAGGCTCTGCTCCTCACTGGCAGCTGATGATGAGGTCAGTGAATCAACACAATGAATGCACATTATTTGTGAGTGCCAGAGAAGCAGCATAAAGACCGAAAACTCACTCATTGTGTCAGATGACAAGTCAATTAATCATGTGAGCAAGTCTGACAGTTTTTACCCGTTCCACAGCACAGGTCAGAACCAGTCCAGATTTGAACAGTTCAGTGATGTACAAAAAGGCCGCTCAAGTCCACTCTCTGCTCCCTAAGGATCTGCCCCGGGTTTGACCCAAGATGACCGCTTCCTTCCACAGCAAGTATTTAGTTAACAAACACTTCTCTCACTCTCTGTGTATAGATCAACACATTCTTCTTCCACTCCCAGAATGCATTCTGTCAAAGGCCCATTGTCCCAATCAGTAGAAAATAGAACGTGAGTGTTTCTACCATGCATAATAATGTTCCATTTACTCTGGCTGAAACAGATGTCCCGGAGAAACGCCAACAGATTGCAGATTGTCACGGAGAACATTGTCAAGGTAATAACCTTGTTCTCCTCTAACTGGGTACAGCTCCCTTTCCCTTTTAGTCAGAAATCACACAAGTGGAACAATGTCTCATGTTCTGGCAACACTTTGATATTTTGGCTTCAGCAGAGATTGGTTCCATTAACAGGCTGCCTGAAAACAGGAAAATGTATGTCTTATTCAGTGTGCAAATTATAGGATAATTTTCAGGGTAATTTTTTTTTTGGTGGCATATTCAGGCTGACATATTTGGTGACATAATTCTTAATCACAAAAAGTTTCTGTGATATGTAATCACAAAAGTGATTGTTTTACATATCACAAAAGTTTTTTAAGATTCCAAAAGGAGGTTTTCGCCAGTGATGTCTTGCCTTTCAGTGAACAGTTCTTTAAAAAAAATAACTTTTTTTCTTAGTGTAAAGAATATTTTAAAAATCTAAAGAACCTTTATCCACTATAAAGAACATTTTGTGGAATGGAACCATTCTATGGATGTCTCTATGCCAGTAAAGAACCTTTCTTTTTTAGAGTGTATGCAGCCAGCATTCATAGGGCCCTATGATTTCTGCGATGCAGAAAATGGGGACGGAATCACAGATTCCAGTCATAAAAAATGTCATTTACTGTATAATGTGGAATGTCATGGAATTTCCTGAATTTTGGATGAATAAATCAAAACTAAGTCAGTACACTTAATGTGTCTGTGAATATTAATCTGCGAAAATACTATTTAAATATGAATCCTGCATGTTCTGCTTGTCTCTGTGTGAATGAATGGCACAGATGTGTGGTTTTGTTTACTACAAAACGTACTGAAGCACACATGATGCTGGCAGTGTTTTCAGCCTCTGATGCCTCCAATATATAATACATGATACATGACCATAAACAATCTCTAGAAGCATGAGCATTTTACCATTTATTGTGAGAAAAACTATTGCCATACAGTATGCAAACAGAAACTCAAAGTTTGGTTTAACTTGAAGAAACTGTGACAGAAATATAGTACTTAATGTAATGATAGTACTACTACTAATAAAATTATTATTAAAACATTATATTTTAAGTAATATTTACCAGGAAAATTATTTACCAGTATTTATTTTCCAGAAAAATGTAAATACACAACACAGTTTTTCTGTAAATAAATATTTTTTAAAAAGTAAAATCAATTAATTTGACATGCTTTTAATTTAATTTAAATTTAATTTAATTTAAAAACCATTAAAATTGAATCCAAAAAAAAAATTAAAATAATAGAAAACACACAATTTGGTAAAAATATAACTGAATTTGAGGGAAAAAAACAAAACGTATTTCATAGGGCCTTAAAAAAGTGATTTATGTTAAACTTTTAATAAATTGCGGCTAAGCTAGCTGTGTACTTTATGATTTCAAATTATTAGACATGCTTTTTGATTCATATTTCTTAATTTAACCATTAAAACAGAGTCTAGAAAAACTGAATTATGGAAGAAAAAAAAAAGAATTTTGAAAAAAAAAAAACAAATAAAATTGATTTCATAGGGCCTTATACATTTAGTTCCTTTATTTCAGAAAATATATTTGTGCCTCTAAATAGTGTTTGATATTCACTTCATTAGTTTTTGATATTCATTAGTTTTTAGAAATCACACATAACAAAATAAAATGTCAAATTGATTCAATTAGTCAACAGTGTTTAAAAAAAATAATTTTAAACATGTTTAATTTACTGCTTGTGTTACACATTAATATTAACAGCTCTGGTAAATGTATAATAAATTCATAAATATTAACATTTCCCCACTGTAAGGAAAGCAGAATATTGTTGCTATGGTAACCTCTTCAGACAAACAATATTTCTCTTCATATCTATTTATTGCAGGTGAACATGTGGATTAAATATGTATGTGGTTGCTTAAACTGTGTACTATGTATCATATATTTAAAACAAAATGTACATTTAAGACCTGCTAATGTTTTGTTTTTTACTTGTGCACAGTAGGTGGGGATCAAATCTTAATTACAGTGATCAGACCAAATACCCTCATCCTATTCTTTATACATTTTACAATCAGGCAAGTGATTTAAACATTTTAAAAGCAGTTACTTGAAGAAGAATGGTGTAAATGTAGAGTTGTGTGAAAGGATATTGAAGGTCATGCAAGAAGAACTTGAGCTGTGTAAATATTAC
The DNA here is from genome assembly GCF_022985175.1 of Labeo rohita. Lineage (NCBI taxonomy): Eukaryota > Metazoa > Chordata > Actinopteri > Cypriniformes > Cyprinidae > Labeo > Labeo rohita. The sequence goes on along the minus strand of NC_066882.1, from coordinate 18,815,972 downwards.
ATCTTGCAGGCATCCAGTGCTCTGGTTGAAAAAAAAAATGCTGCATGTCTTTCAACTCACAGTGATAAGTGATGAGGAGGACAGTGTTTTATATTAATCAAATCCTTTTGCACTTCCACTGAATTCAGACAGACAGTCTCAGCATCCTTTAAGTGAGTGCACCCACATGAAATTCTCATGTGTTTTTCTTTGACCTGTGTTCCATATATAACACAGAAAGAATGACATACTGTCGGCTTTCAGGTATACTGTGTGGGTGTTTAACCTCCACTGAGGTAGGGAAGTTCATCTTTTCACACACTTACTGTAGGCTGGTAAAGTGTTATAATAGATTGTTGAGCTCTGTAGGTACAAAATGAGTTAATACTTGGGAAAAGGTCATGGTAATCAATTAAGAATCATTCAAGTGTAAGCGCAAGTTCTGCACTGTCACTCATGCACACCTTTAGTCATATATAAAGATTGTCATATATCATTATTAATTGTATATTTCATTGCATTTTGAAAAAAAGGCTTAATATTACCTTAACTGATCGTGCTGAGTTAAAAAAAGATATATATATATATACATCTAAAAAAATCAATAAAACTTTCCATCACATACAGTTCCTTTACCACAAATTAAGAATGACTTTTCAAATGTACATATAATTTTGAAAATGCCTATTTTGAGTTTAGTGCATGTCTCTTTAAATGCAAATGAGCTGCTGCTCCCCACCCCCTTTTCCAGAATAGGGCTGTGCCTTTACAGCTTCTAACTCAGATACTCTGCCAAAAAACACATACACAGAAGCAGCTGTCACACGGCATGCGAGTACTAAACTACGTTTTCTTTCATGTCTTATTGCATTTAGGAGATGTCAACTTCCAGAACAACAATTCACAAATAATTTACTCACCCCCTTGTCATCCAAGATGTTCATGTTTTTCTGTCTTCAGTCGTGAAGAAATTATGGTTTTTGAGGAAAGCACTTCAGGATTTTTCTCCATATAATGGACTGCATTTAAACTACATATTGAACTTCCAAAATGTAGTTTAAATGCAGCTTCAAAGGGCTCCAAACGATCCCAGCCAAGGAAGAAGAATCTTATCTAGCGAAATGGTCATTTTTTTGGAAAATTTAAATTTTTGTACTTTTTAAGCACAAAAGCTCATGTAGTACAGGCTCTGGGATGCACGTTCACAACGCTACGTATTATTGAATCACGTCGAAAGGTCACGCGGAACTACAGTGTTTACACAGCGAATGCGCAACGACTAAGAAAGTGCAAGTAAGTTTGTAAACGCTGTTTACAAACAAAAAAGGTACAAACGATGTCCTCCTCTCAAGTTGTAGGAGAAAATAAGATTTTATACGAGTTTTTCGCCATACTCAGTACACAGACGGGGAACTTACACGTGATTCGTAGTAGTGATGGGAAGTTCAGATCATTTTACCGATTCGGACCTTTGAGTCTCGTTCAGCAAAATGAATCATTTTTTCGAGTCATTTTGTTCATTTTAGTAAAACATAATTAAAATGTTACACGTTACTTCCCCAACACATCTACTGCTTACACAAACGTTGATCACAAACAAGAAAAAAATATAATGCTATAAGAAACTGAAAAGATTAATTCATTGTTTACCTGGGTCTTTAGTCTATGATTAGTTCACCTCACCTCTTATCTGACAAGTTTTCGAGTTTGAGTCGTTCTTTCATCACATGACAGCCCCATAAGATGAATGAATGACTCAGAAAACCAGAAGACTGATGAACTAATGACGGGTGAACTAATTCCAGTACAGAACCTAATAGGATGTTGCGCATACGCAACTGAATGAATCACTCCCCGAGACGACTCGTTCTTCCCGAGTCATATTAAAGATTTGTTCAAAATGAAAGAATTGTTCAAGAACGACCCATTACTAATTCGTAGCATCGTGGACGCGCATCCCAGAGCCTGTGCTACACAAGCTTTTGTGCTTAAAAAGTATACAAATTTTTATTTTCCGAAAAAAATGACCAATCGTTTCACTAGATAAGACCATTCTTCCTCGGCTGGGATCATTCAGAGCCCTTTAAAGCTGCATTTAAACTGCATTTTGGAAGTTCAAAATCAGGGCAACAATGAAGTCCATTATATGGAGAAAAATACTGATATGTTTTCCTCAAAAACCATAATTTCTTTACGACTGAAGACGGAAAGACATGAACATCTTGGATGACAAGGGGGTGAGTAAATTATTTGTAAATTGTTGTTCTGGAAGTGGAGTCCTCCTTTAAACTGTCAAATACACACAAGTTTATGTTGAAAACACAGAAGTTGTTCAGGAGTTACAAAAACAGTCAATTAATCTCCTCTGAGGCTGGGACTCTAAATAGTGTTCTGTGCTCATCTTTGCAGCCAATGACAGAACAGTTAACATGCTTTGTTCAAACTTTTACCATGGCGTTAGAACTGGTACACTGCTTTCGCTTGCGTTAAATGACAAAGCCTTGGGTGGAAACGTGCAGATTAATGGGTGGTAATATTATAATAAGATTTTTTCAGGTGCTTGCAGAAAAAAGATATTGGGTTGTCCTTTTTCATATTTTCTGGGTTGCTAGATGCACTAGGGACCTGATTATAGCACTTAAACACGGAAAAAGTCAGATTTTCAAGATATGTCACTGTTAAGGGATAATACAAGACTTTTTCACCTTATACATGGTTGTCACTTCAATAAAATGCACATTATATTTTGTGTACAAATGTGACATGCTACAGCAAAACAGGCACTATTTTTGGAATCAGCACCCTAAAATAGTACGAAAAAGTATTGGATTTGATTCAGCAAATATGATACACAACAGTGTATCAATATAAGTGCACAGTGTGCCTGGATTTAACCTCTACTCTTTAAGGAAATGTTTTGCACCGTCATCTATCTCTCTCCTTGCTGTCGTTCTGCATCTCTTCTAGTGCCAGGATTAATTAATACACTGGGAATAGCTGTAATTCTTCCCTCCTGTCTCTCTTCCCCTTGGAAGAGGTCTAGGAATACTGAACAGCCGTATATACCTCCTCACGCAGCAGCATACAGGTGTGATATATGTTTCTTCTCCATAAACAAGCCCAAATGTTCCCTCCTTATGCCATTAGATTTTAAAACGTCAGTGTTTAATGTCGCCTAGTCGTTCCTCTGTCTCATCACCACCGTCATAACAGACATGAAACAGATGTTTCGGTTTCTAACTCCCAAACGATTCCGTTTCCGACACTCTCCATCAATATTGAATGAGCACATCAACCTTTCACAGATCTCAGGAGGGATCTATGTAGATGAATGATGGCTACCTTGTTTGAATATACAATATCATTATGCAACATCTAGTTCTCGCCGTATGTTGATTCTTCCTCCTCTTTCCATAAAGTATACTTCTCTTTGCTTTCTCAGTTTGTAGATAAAGATCTATTCATCTGCTCTTCCTTAATGAGTATTTTAGTCTTGTTTTTCAGAGAAACATCTAAACATACTTTAAACTTTTTCTTAGCCCACAGGCAACATTTTCTTAGCTTAAATCAATAGCGAAATATACAGAGATTTATACTTAAAAAAGGAAAACAAACTCAATTTCGCTTCTAGTAAATGCATTTTTGTTATTCCCGGGTTTATACAGCTTTACTCTCAGGACTTTTTTAAACCGTGGAATCCAAAGGTCTGAAATCACATTTACAATCTTGGATTTAAAATCCCATTTATACCTGGAAATAAATTTTTAGAACTTACAGAGTTTCTTTAAACAAAGAAACATTATATGATGTAAAATAAAAAAGAAACATTTAATACAAATTCACATGCATTTTCACTAGTAGTGGACTTTTGGGCCACACTGTATGTGAGCCCACGATAAAATAATGACCGGAGCTGGTGTGCTGAACCTGCAATGGGTATTGCGTGTGCAGTAATGCACTGCACTACCACAAAGTCATCGAACACGGTCGCCCTGGAGTGCTTAGCTCAATCTTTTGTGTTTTTGGTGCTGTGAATCAGCACAGCTGAACCAAAATAGGCAAGTAGGTCAATGGTGTTTCTATGCTATTCATCAAAGTCCCGCTGGCTCTATGTAACCAAAAACTTAAATGAGACACAGAACATCCATGCCTTTCTCTTTTCATCACACTCATCAAAAGGCAGTGGTGCTTTTTATCCAGACTTGCTGATAAGATTTTTTTTTTATAATTGTTCTTGGTCCACTTACAGTATGACGTCAGTCAACGTTTTTTTGCACAGAGGCAGTGATAATTTAGTTCAAATAAATCTGCGCTGAAATTTTCTGGGGAAAAAACTGCTATGTCAGACTGAAATGACCAGGAATCTAGTTAAAGGATGATTTCTGGCTTCAATACAAGTTAAGCTCAATCAACAGCATTTGTGGCACATAATGTTGATTATCATAAATGTGTCTCCATTTCTTATAGTGCAGCACTTTCACTAGAAGTGAATGGGGCCAGTCCTTAAACATTAAAAGATTTAGGCACAAGACACAACCTAAACAATCAACTTGATTTTAGTGTGAAAAAAGTTTACTAACCTTTTCTGTGTAAAGAATGTCTAGTGCCATAAACACTACAACAACCAAATTAAAATATTTTAAACTTAATTAATACAGGTTTTGACAGATCAACTGATGTATTTTTTATAATATTTTTTTGCTTTAAAGGATTAGTTCACTTCCAGAACAAAAATTTGACTTACCCCCAAGCCATCCAAGATGTTGATGCCTTTCTTTCTTCGGTCAAAAAGAAATTAAGGTTTTTGAGGAAAACATTTCAGGATTTTTCTCCATATAGTGGATTTAAATGGGGATCAATGGGTTAAAGGTCCAAATTGCAGTTTCAGTGCAAAACTGCAAAAAATGTGCATCTTAACACATCGCATAATCACGTTTGGAAAAGTCACATGTTGTTAGCTCTTCTTCTGTGTACTTCTGTTTAAAAAGGTATAGGGTAGGATGAAAAACTCCATGTCATTTTCTCATCCAACTTCAAAATTGTCCAAAATCGTTGTTTTATCTTTTTTGCATGAAGTCGAGCTAGTGCAAAATGTGCATTTGTGGTTAAAAAGTATGTACATTTTTATATTCCTCAGCTGGGATCATGTAGAGCCCTTTAAATCTGCATTGAAGCTGCAATTTGGACCTTCAACGTATTGGACAACACTGAAATACACTATATGGAAACATTTCTTTGTTCTGGAAGTGAACTAATCCTTCAAGAAAGAAAGAAAGGAAGAAAAAAGAAAGAAAGAAAGAAAGAAAGAACGAACGAACGAACGAACGAACGAACGAACGAACGAACGAACGAACGAACGAACGAAACAAAATGATTGGTGAGTTGAAATTATTTTTTTTTTTTGTTACAAATACTGTTGATTGATCTTAGAATAACAGCCCTTTCCTAATGTGGGTAGAATCTCATTAAGTGTCTAATTCTGGTGTTTAGAATAGTACTTATGCTACACTCTAAAAATGTTGGGTTATTTTTATTTTTTTTTTCTTTTTAACCCAAATGCTGTGTTCAACTTGTTGGGTCATTTTATTGAGTTATTTTTTAATATTTTTACCCAGGTGCTGGGTGTTTTTTCTGTAACTAAGCTGCTGGGTCATTTTTAACCCTGGATGATTTTTTCTACCCAACCGCTTAAGCCTGTCTCTGACGAAACAACCCAGCTGCTGACTTACAGTCAGTCAGAGCGCTGGCTTTTTGAGTCCTGGTTATCAGTGGTTCTCAGCACTGCTGATTTGCACTTCTTCACTGAAATAAAGGTTTGTATACATTTTATTTAATTTATGTGCTGTAAATTGAATTATTTTACGCAACATAAGGACGGGATGTCAGTCAGCTGTGTCAGCAGCGGTTGTTTTACAGGACTTTTATTCGTTATTGTACTGAGTTTAATCTTAAAATATGTTCTCTAATGTCAGTACTGTTGGTTTATGGGGAGTTTCTGGAGTCAGTCATGGCCTCTTTAACCCAGCGAACAGTCAGCAGCCCTTCACTGGCTCAGATTTCGTCTACACGCCGGCATGAGAGTTAGCACAATTTCGGTAAAAAGCGATTACAGAGAACGGTTTAATACAATGTGTATGTAATATTCTAAACTATGCTGTATTCACCCAAATAATCTCAATTTGTCTTGTATTTTGTCCATGTGTTCTTGCTTAATAATAAATGTTCATCTTTTGGTTATTGCTGTTGCCTCTAGTAATTGTGTTTAAAGTAAATGTGTTTTTAAAAGCAAATGTGTTTTTAAAACCAGCAATATATTAATTTTAAACAATAGTTGACTTAAATAAAATAACCCAGCATGTTTGGTAAAAACATTTAACCCAACAAGCTGGGTGAAAAAAACCCAGCATGCGTTCTGTCCAATATTTACCCAGTGCTGGGTTGCCAGATAACACAAGTTATTTGTTACTGGGTTGTATTTTTTACAATGTACTTTCTCATTATTGCTCCGGGGTGTGTTTCCCAAAACACTGATAGCAAGCTCTGATCACAAGTTCCGTCGTTACCAACATAGTTTAATTGGTGTTTACCGAAACCATAGTTCAAACAAAGATTCGCTCACAGCGACACAAACTTATGTGGTTGGAACTTTAACTCTCCACCTGTGGTTATAAGCATAGTTACTTGTTAGTAAGACGTGGACTTAAATACATTATGCTCTTGACTTGAGCACAATAATTAATTAATTAAGGAGTATGACATAAGAGGGAACCCGCAATGAATCAAACATCAAATAAAGCAAAATGACAGAGAACAAAAATAGTAAATTAGTCATCGGGTGCCATGGTACAGCAGCATCTCAAAGGTCACGAATCAATTAATTAGCAGACGCTATTACACCACCACATGCGTGTGATGTCATTAACAACGGCCCTATATTGTTGAACCAATGTGTTTCAGACAACAGAGATGCGACAGTTGGGACTAGCTAGTTAGTTTCCACAACAACGCATTATACTGTAGTCATTAATCAACGAGTTACGTCGTCGACTCGTTTTACAGGAAGTGCACCCTTGATTAGTCCAAACAGACATTACTTTTCTATACACACTGAATAGATGTCATTGATGTGTAAATGTAGTCATCTGTCTAACATTTCATTGCAGTCATTTTTGCTCTTTAATTTTAATAGATGGCCTTTTTGAACTAGGAAGGAAGTTTAAGTTACGAAAGTTACAGTGCGTTTTAGTACATCAAACTCATTGCAAAAGATCAAGGAAAATTTGAATTTTCATGCTTCATACACCCCCATAAATTGATTTAAATGGACACGATGATATGCGATGACTGTATTCTGGCAGAATGGTACATCATTTTTTAAGTTATTAACTTTTTAGTGTAATTAAACATTTAAACAGAAGGGTTTAGTGTTGTATGGCGAATGATTTCCTTCAGTGCTGTGCTGTGCTTTTTTTTTTTCAGCAGTGTGAATGGCAATATAGATGAGAATTACCTCTATTATCCAAGGCCTCTAACACCGAGTTGCTTTACCATCTGAACGAGAATGAGAAGCCATAGCTGTCCTGTGTCTTTTTTAATTAAGCCTCATTTAACTTTTCACAGGAAGAGAAATTATTTCTGCAGCTCATATTACTCACCATTAGAAGCTATTACGCCTGCCAGTGATTCCAGACTTAGACAAGATGTGGGTCATTGCGAGTCAGCCCATTGTCTGGTGTAGGTTCAAGGAAAATTAAAGAAACCGGTAATTACGAAGTTTTTTGGTTGTACAAAATGAGGGCAAACACAAAGTACGACTTGAGAATTCATAAACGATTTCTTTTATCCTCACAGAATGTCACGATTGTCATCCAGTAATTGCGGAAATACCATCAAGGCCATGGTGACCAAAACAAAATCTCTGAAAATGTGAGGCGCAGATCACTTAACCTTTCCAAACAGTGCTAGAAAAATGCTAAACTCGGATCATTTGAAAATTTGAGATTCTTCTGAGAATAAACAGATCATTATAACAGTAACATTTCATCCATAGAAAATGGCTATTTTAGTTCTGCTGTGTTGATTGTTTGTTTCCTCAGCGCGGTCTTAAGGCTGCCTTTTACAGCGCTGTTCATTCCGCTACATTTATCCCAGCTCAATCAAAGGAAAATACACAATGTCCTCAGCAGAGCTTACGTATCTGTCACATAGTGACAGTGAGCATGGTTTCTTTCATTACAACACGATCGATACACTCCAATCAATCATTTTCTTGCCAGTGTCAGAGGCCTGCCAATACCTTTACCAGAGCCCTCTGCACAGACCGAGAGACAGAACCGGGACGAGGAAAGATTTCCTGGGTTTACAGCGAATGCTTTAATACCTTAACACATGAGCGCCCTTTGAAACTGGGTGCAAAGGAGCCAATCTGTAATCTTTGTAAGAGACTTTGTGATAGCGGTGCCACCCTTACACCCCGTCTACATTCAAGTCGTCTTCAAAAGGGACACGACAGTCTGAGGCCTAGTGGTTAGTGATACTCGTGCTGTTCAAATGCGGCTTGTGACATTTCCTAATACCGTTTCTGTTCCCTTCGCTCTCCAGTGTATCTTCAAAAAAGCAGAAATTAAAAACATAACAGCGGCTATATTATCAGAAAGATACTTAGCCATAAATTAAGCAAATCGGATGCACATACCAAGTCGTTTTATCATTAAATCTTGCACAAAAGTCGCAGCGTTTCAAATTGAGATATTAAACGGGGCCTAAAAAGCCAGTAACTTATTATACTTTCAGTTCACATGCACAGACAAGGATGTATTAGCTTGACTCGCTGCAATATGTCATATTCTCGAGATGATCTGCAATTCCCCGTGATGATTAAAACTATAATTCAGAATCAATTATCTAGTGTTTTGTTGTAAAATATGCATGTCATAAGTTGCCTATAGTAATCAGATTTACAGATGGATCCTGGGGTCATATTAGGCTAAATCCCATAAATGAAATATTCTCAGAGGAGAGCGCTGAGTTTCTCTTTTTATGAGGGCGCTAGTAATCCTATAAAGTCTGGATTTGCCTTTCTTTACGAGGCTCAGTGTTGTGTTGGATCTTAGGGGCTTAAGAGCTGCCAAACAGGGACAAATTACAAATCATTGAGAAAAACCAAAGCACTGCAGCTATTGATTCAAACAAATCAAGGGTAAACAGCTTTCTGCATGATCTTTCCACTCCAGCGCATTCACGTCCCTGGATACACAGCCATTGTAGCTGCCGGGCGGCGCGTTGATCTCCTCTTGCGTGCTGCATTACCTGTATTCACAGATCCCTCAGCTTATCTCCCATAGGATGACGATAAAATATGTGAGGATTTTTTGTTTATTCTGTGTAGCGTTGACCTATCGGACGCAATATCATCACTGTGACCTTGCTGTGTAAAGGTTGCATGGCCTGTCCTGAGCAGCCCTTGAGCAAATAAGAGAAGCCATACACAGACGATCCTAAATGAATGGCGTGTTAGATGTTTTGGTATAACGATCTTTGATTCAGGACATGAAATGTGTGTCTTCGGGTTCAGGCTTGGAGAATGTTTGCTTGTCATTTGGAAATTGATTTTTTTGGTGCGTCCTTTGAATTTAAAATAGCTTTTTAATTAAAAACAAATAGAAATTCAAACGTACATCACGGAGGAAATGGGTTTGAAGGACTGAATGATGGAATGATTGATTAAGTGTTGATTATATGGTCGTTTGTTTCAGGTAATGACAATACAAGTCACATGACACAGAGAGGACAGCCGAGAGTATCCAGGACTTTGGCAGAAAATACAGTCCCACTTTCTATTAGGTGGCCTGAACTACAAAAAATAACTACAATGTACTTATTGAGTTCATATTGTACTGAAAAACACTATTACTATTTGCTATTACTGAAGTGGGATACGGGTAAGGTTATGGACAGGTTTGGTGGTATGGGTAGGTTAAAGGGTGGGTTAAGGTGTAAGGGAATGGGTAACAGTATAATTATGTAATTACAGAAATTAATTACAGATGTAATTACATGCTGATATTATTTAAAATATAAGCTCAATGTAAAAACATGTATGTAAACAGTATGTGCATTGTATCAAATGATTAATTTAAATGTGCAGTAAGTTAGGACCACCTAATATAACGTGTGACTGAAAATACTGGAGCAGTGCTTCTCATATCTCACAAATCAGGTCAGTTTTGAAGGCAAGAGTAAAAAACAATGCAAAATGGAAACAATATATTGCAGCTAACCGTATAATTGTGCATAGTTAGGTGTATCAACTTTTAAAAATGGGGTAAAAATGCCTCCCATATCTTTTGTTGACATCAAAGGCAGCGTGTCCAATCAAACTCTAAGGTATTTTGCTACAGATTCATCTGTCACTTAGTAGAACCTAGCCAAAGTAGACAGATGCCAACATGCATGACATCCTATCATCCTCAAAAACAAATCAAAACTATGTAAGGACAGGGCAAATACAAAGCAGATTAAATGCACTTGCAGCAAAGATAAACATGGTTTGTGTCAACCAAAATATGTAATGAATTATTGGCTTAAACTCTCTGAAATGCAAGAGATATTTTGAAAATAACTTAAATCAAGTTTCAAATTTCGAAAGCTTATGTAATTTTAATTAATGCTGGGTGTTTGCAGTTTATGATAATGCTAATAAAATCTAATGTTTGAAATATTTGAACGTTTGGAGAAATTAATACTTTTATTCAGCAAGGACGCATTAAACTGATCAAAAGTGACAGTTAAGTCATTTATAATATTACAGAAGATTTCCATTTCAAATAAATCATCATCAAAGAAAGAAAAGTGTATCAGGGTTTCTCAACAATAAGAATAAATATTTGAGCAGCAAATCAGCATACTAAAATGATTTCTAAAGGATCATGTGACACTGAAAAGTGTAATGATACTGAAAATTCAGCTTTGCCACCACAAGAAAAAAAAAAAAAAACATTTTAAAATAAATTAAAATAGAAAACAATTATTTTATCATAAGAAACTTCTTACCAACCTCAAAATTTTGAATGGTAGAATAAGTAAACCAAACAATTTTGCTGATGTTGAGTCACCATATGACATCCAAATCTGGTTCCTGAAGCAAAAAAAATAACTTAGAATTTATTTTGATTGAATGACTTGGCCATTCCTGGTTAGATGATCACCATCTGAAAAAACATCTCTTAAACACCATTTAGAGGCTTTTAAATTTTCAGTGTATTCTGACAAAAATAAAATTGGTGCACAAAAAAATAAAAAATAAAATAAATAAATTGGTGCAATCAACACTAATATTTGAAGTAGTAAGGGCATTGTTAAAATAGTCCATGTAACATCAGTGATTGAACTGTAAGGTTATGAAGCTACAGCATACTTTTTATGTGCAAAGAAAGCAAAAATAATGACTTTATTCAACAATTTCTTCTCTTCTGTGTCAGTCTTTGACACACGTTCACAAGAGTACACTGGTAGACATTTCTGTAATTTCTAGAGTTATTAACTGCATATCACCGAGTATAATACTGCAGATTCCCTTTACAGTAAATAACTGTAATAACCATTGTATCATGGGAATTTTCTGTGACCTCAGACCCCACATACAGAGACCTACTGTGTTTTTTTTTTTAAATCGCTGTATACTACTGTATTTGCTGCAACAGCCTCTTTGGCGCCATTCTATTGAGGTTGATTTGTTTTTCTCATTTCTTACATTTGGATTGACACGATTTGCCCTACACCATGTCGACAAAGCAGCAACATCATGGGACTGACTACTGGATGTGTTACATCGCTTGTAATGATCGGAAAATCTGTTTGTCCTTCATGTCAGAAACAGCGCGAGCACTTGGCGTACATCTGTACGTCAGAAATATACCAGGGCATCACTTTACTGTCCGCATCCACTATAGATAGTATATATAATGGTGTATTTAAAAAAAATAATAATAAAAAAAAAAAAATAATAAAAAATAAATGATATTGTGTATTGTGTCCGGGGAAGACACGGAAGCAGCGGGCAGCGCCGCAGGTTCATGTGGAAGAGTTCCGTAGAACATCTACGCTGTGTCGATGCACCTTACGAGAGAATAAGACCAGCAAATAAGGTAAAAATATATGTATGTTTGTCTGAGTGTTTGTCAGATTTGTGCACACTAGTTTAACCTAGTAACATTTACCCGTCAACATGGCGGTAACAAACTTTACTATAGTAAACTGCTGTCGTTTCAAACAGCTTTTGTCAGCTTATGGAATTAAGTTACTGAATTAAAATAATTTTAACAAGCAAAGCTTATATTATATAAGGTTAACTAATGTGAAATTTTGTTCAGGTGTTAGTAGTTAATGTTGGCCAGTAGCCTATTGAGAAAATAAAATTGTATGTTAGCTAGGTTAGACAAGTTATATGGCTAACTGTTAGCTGCCTTTCTAGTTATAATTAGTTTGTTATAATTTTTAATGGAACTTAAGATTTACTGCATTTTGTGTGTGTGTGTGTGTGTGTGTGTGTGTGTTTGTGTTTTAAAAGCAACTGCAATGAAGCATGAAGAAAGACATTAGCATGCCAATCACCCTGAGACTGATAGTTAACGGTAAGAGAACAACCATGGTTTTGAGAAGTTTGTGAAATCTATGTGGGGTTTTCCTTCTAAAAGTGTGCCATTTCTACTTCTTTTTTTCAGAGAAGACATTTCTACCATAAAGTGGATGGTGAGCAAAGGTGGTGGCCGTCTTGGAGCAGCACCTGGGTTTTGCAGATGGCTGTGTATTCTTTGGCTGCTTGTCTTTTCCCCCATTATGTTTCTGTTGCCTAAAGATTTTTTGTGAGGATAAATCCAGAGGATACAACATAATGCACTGCAAAATGTCCTAAGACTGGAGAAATAGTGAAGATGCACTGTTTCAGCATTGAAAGACTGTGTTTTAAGTGTTATACATGCAAAGTTTTAAATAAAGAATTTGATATTTTGTAATTATTGTGTCTGTTTTAATTGAATGCCAGTAGTACCTATGTAGAGTAAAAATAAAATAAAATAAACTGAATTCAATATAAAAACTATAAAATCTACTAAAATCTATATTAAAATGAATGAATTACAGTAGTATACTGATGAATTTGATTTTTTATAGTAATTTACTGTAAAACAGTACAGTTTGCTACTGTAAAAATCTTTTGAAATGTCTAACAGAGTAACATGACACATGCGTGTTGTCATCTTATTTCGTCATCTGTATATTATCATTCGGATAAATAAGGCTGCAAGTAATCTTCTCTGTCGAAATCTTCAGATGCATTTACGAAGACTGTTTTATGTACAGTGTGCGTCTTCTGCTTGTAAACAAGGTGCAGCACATACGGGTTCTACGTCAAAACGAGAAGACACAGAAGAAAAGAAGAATTCTTGTAGCTTCAAATATTATGGTTGAACCACTGATGTCACATGGACTATTTTAACAATGTTCTCACCACCTTTCTGGGTTTTGAACGTGCCAGTTGCGTTGCTGTCTATGCAAGGCCAGAAAGCTCTTTGATTTCATCAAAAATATCTTAATTTGTGTTCCAAAGATGAACGAATGGCTTGCAGTTTTGGGACGACATGAGGGTGAGTAATTAACGACAATTTTCATTTTGGGGTGAACTATTATTTTAATTATATTATAGTAGATATGTTCCAGGTGCCTGAATCTTTTTCAGCGGCTATTTTTTCACTACCTGCTTGTCACTATGTGATGTGATTAGTCACATGGCGTTTACTGCTGAAGTGATTGGACCAGCCAAGGAACTGCCGTTAAGATGAATGGAAATGCTAACAGCTAGCTTTCTCCAGGTATCACAGACTTCCTTGCCTTTTCTGTTATTCTTTTAGCAGCCTCAAGCGATTCTGTAGGATTCAATCACGAATCAGTGGTTTTTCGCTCTTTTGTCAGAGAATGCTTTCAGTCAAGATCTGCCTGATTTTGTCAGAGAAAGAGGCTTCAGTGGACTTTTCTGAACTATCAAATTGCACATTCTTTGCCCACATAATAAGATATAAGACATAAAGGTCACAGAGCTAACCTTTCCAGAGAGATGTCAGCCTTACAGACATAGAGAGTGAGATCTGTGCTCGGTGCTTCAACGAGAAGCACAAATTTCCCTACAGAGAGGTTTGCCTGTCACCTTTACCAGCTAACAGTTTGCCTTTATTGAGCCTGATATCTAATTGTTTACCTTTTAAGCAATTACACCTCTTTCTCATGGAAAACACCACCTTTATGCAATGCCACATCTATTAAATAAATCATGACACGTTGAGCATTAAACTAGGTGTCTCGCTCTCTTTCTGTTTGTCTGTCTGTTTCGGCCATCAGAGCAGAAAGAAATGTTTGAATGCACACTGGTTCCAGAGGTATCAATTAGTCATATGTTAGGGGAGCCTTCAAAGGGGACATTGAAATTCAAATTAATTTCAGTGCTTTCATTAAATGAATTATGCTTTGAGAACGTTATGAAGGCTGTTGGATCTGTGCACTCTGTTTAAAAGCTGTGGTTTGATATCAAAATATTTTTGCAAACACAAAATCATTCTGTTAATGTAGATGCTAAATTCTCTAAAGAATCTTTATTTTTCTTATCCGTTTCTTTAAGTTAAACTGTCTGCACACACACCATATTCGAATGGGACTCGTTTTCCCTGAAGAGGTCGTGTAAAAATGTTTCACAGACATACTTTTTGATTTTTAATACCGTCTGAATCAAACACGTCTGTGTTTTTTTTATTCGTTGTACAACCTTGGTAAAAGTGATGAAGCAAATTACCTAGTGGTTTTTAGCTAACTCTGAAGTCCTCTGAGAAATTTAATCCCATCTGGATAGGAATGTTTGTTATTGCAGCATATTACTTTTCACAACAGTTCTCCTCATTTATTTTGACCTTCGTTGGATAACCTAAAATACATTTCTTGGTGCGCTGCATGGTGAATGGATTTAGACATTTTTTTTAAACAACAATAACTGTCAAGGGTTCATATAGTAGTATACTGGAAAACAATTTTAAAAGATAATTAAATCAGTAATGAGTGTTTAATCACATAATCCTCATCTTAAATAACTCTTTTAACTTTATACATAATGCTATAATTATTATCACATACATATGTTGTGTTTAGCCTATTTCAGTGGGTTTTGTGACACACATCCAGATCACATGACATCCAGTAATTCCTACATACTAACAACAAGCACGCGTACCTTAGCAGAACCTTTAGACGTCCCAATCCAAATTCTGTCCCAATAGGTACATGAAATCACAGACATCCAGACATTAATAATAGACCCTAGGTTAGACACCTTGTTGATTTAAAGGGACAGTTCACCCAAAAATTAAAATTCTATCATTAAATACTCACCATCATGACATTCCAAACACATAAGACGTTCATTTATCTTCAGAAGACAAATTAAGATATTTCTGATGAAATGTGAGAGCTTTCTGAACCTGCATAGACAGCTACGCAACTGATACGTTCAAAGCCCAGAAGGCAGTAAGGACATCACTAAAATAGTCCTGGGATTTCATCAAAATATCTTAATTTGTGTTGCGAAGATAAACTAAGGTCTTTCGTGTTTGGAACGACATAAGGGTGAGTAATTAATGAGAGAATTTTCATTTTTGGGTAAACTATCCCCTAAAAGCAGATGAAAATGAGGCTGTGAAGGATAGACTTACATTCTTTAGAATTGCACACACTCTATGTCCTAATCTAAGTCACTTAATTTTTTGGAGTTTTATGAAATTTTTGTCTACCAAAATTTTATTTTATTTTTTCTTAGAAAACCATTTAATCAGCTGAACAATCAGTATTTTGTTAAACAACAATACATTCCATTAAACACATTGTACCTCTATGGCAGCCTCTTTTTCGACTAAAATATGGCACTACTCTGACGAAGGTCTATTGTAAGCAGTGATGGGAATAATGGCGTTATAAATAAACAGCATTACTAACGGTATTTTCTTTTTTCAGTAACGACTAATCAAACAAATTACTGTTTCCCCCGTTACACCGCTGTTACCATTACTGGCGATAAAATGCGGCATTACTATATTTTTTTTTTTTTGCATTGCTTTCTTCTTAGTTAAATTCTGGCATATTATTTATTTTACAAAAGCACATCGTTTTCTTGTTATTATGACTACACACAAATAAAAGTAGACCCTCTGCAGTTTCATAATGATGGAGTATTTTTATTTTGTTTCTCGGCCATCAAGAAAAAACAAGACAGACCGCAGAGGGTTAACACCATTGCTGTCGGATGTTTTTCATGTCCGCAGGTTGAAGTGTCTCTCACATTGTCCCACAGCAACATTAAAATAGTGTAGACTACTGTACAATGACAAGTGTACAATGTTTTATTAATTTAATTTAGTTTAGTTTATTTAATTTAATGTTCTATTAAGATGGGGGCATCCAAGTTATTTGATATATTTGAACTTTTTTTTTTTTAAGTAACACAATAGTTAATTATTTACTTTTATAATGATATAACTCAGTTACTATTTGTGAGAACTAACTAGTGTCACGAGTAGTTTAAAGCAAGGAAGACGAAGGGAATCAAAACAAAAACTTATAATCAACAGAAAATACAACAGGTAAAGACAGAGGTGATGCTAATATTAACGCAAGACAAAGGAACAGAGGAAAATCCAGGGCTTATAAAGTTTGGAACATAATCAGTGGAAACAGAAACAGGTGAGGGGCTAATTAACAATCAAACTTAACAAGGACAGGAAAATGACCAAATAAGGAAAATAGGAACTAGTGCTGGAGGGAAAATGTGAAAACAAAAATCCAAAGTCCAAACCCTGACAACTAGTAACTATAACTAATTACTTTTTTTAAAGTAACTTGGCCAACACTGATTGTAACTCATCTACCATAACTAAGTTTAACGTAATTTTGAAAAAACAATCCTTTCTGAAATGTGTTACACAATCATAACTCTGACAGATCTTGCCATGCACATTATAAAAGTTCAAAATGCCCAATTTAAAAAAATTAAACCACAATGTAAATGCAGTGTGTATATAAAATATACAAACAAAAGAAATGAAGGTTATAGAGTCATTTACCACTGTTTTTTGGTAAACAAATATGAATATACTGTGACATTGTTGCTTACCAAGTTTTATCTAAATTACTTGATAGGACAATAAAAGTGTGAAACACCCTTATGGGGGTACACTGTAAAAAACAATTTGTTGATTAAACTTAAAATAATTTGTTACCCTGCTGCCTTAAAGTTTTAAGTTCAGTCAACTCAAAAAAAGTTTAGTCAACTTGTAATGTTAAGTTGTACTAAGTGACAACTCATATATTTGAGTTCGTTCAACTTACAATTTTAAGGCAGCTGGGTAGCAAGCCCAGCTTTTAAGTTTAACAAACAAAATTGTTTGTTTAGTCCACGTAAATATCTAAGTTTTCACTTAGTACATCTTAACATTTCAAGTAAACTAAACTTATTTGAGTTGACTGAACTTCTGCATGGTAACAAACTATTTTAAGTTGACTCAATAAATTGTTTTTTTTTATTTTTTTTACAGTGTATTCTTAGTTGGCAGAAAAATTACATTTTTCTGTAATACTGCATGTTTTTGTAGTGTTATAGAGATTTGTAGAGATTGATAGTGTGATATACAGCAGTCAACATTTGAAGTGGATCAAAAAATTATCAAAGTTGTCCTAAGACAAGAACGGGTATTGTTTTGGTTTAAGGACAACTTTGAAGGTTTTGATCCTCTTCAATTGTTAACTACTATATAGTTATATCAATATTATACCTAATTGCTTTATGTTGTTGGTTACTGTCTGCATCGCTAAAGTAATTAGGTAGCAAGAATCAGATGTCGTAAAACACTGCACTACGCCTTCATTTTGATAAATTTAGCTATCACAACCAATCTCAACTCAACAACACATCTCTGAGACTTCCCGCCAGAGGTTTACAGAGAGCGTACAGGGATGAATTCATACTTATGAAATCACTGAACATGTAGTGTTTCATAAATGCAAGCTGAATAATGAATGCAAGTATTTTTCATCTACTCTTTGTTGCAAGCAGTAAAACAGCCAATTTAGTTTTCCAGACAGCAAAAAATGATGCAAACACTCATTATGTAACTAAAACTCACTATTATTCGTTTTTTATGGAAAGGGGCATGCCACAGCCCACAATCAACAATGCCTTGCAAAGTCTCACAGAACAATGGAGACTATGACTGTCTGTCACCTTGGATCACAAAATTGTGTCTTTATTTGTGCCATCATATGACAGATTTTATTGTTGTTGCATGAAGCAAATGCTTTTAATGTAAGAAACATCATTTAATAAGGGGATTTACACATATATTTCACTCTTGCATTGATTATGTGGTTAAAAACAAAGCCCCGTCTCAAACGTACACTACTGGCTAAGATAGTGTTATGTCAGGCCTACTCAGGCTGCTCAGATAATCCAATTGCAATTCTTTAGTAGCTCTACCTTTCTCAGATAAAAATTCAATCTTGCCTGCCATTCTCAAAATGAAGTCATATATAAGTAAGGCATAAATAGCACCCATTAATCTGAGCAAGAGGAAACTAGTAGGAGGGCTAATTACTGCATAAACAAACACCACAAATGATTATTAAATGATTGTAGTGTGTTGATGTTGCTGCTTCCACATAATATTCTGCATATCAGCAAAACTCGCTCTGCAGATGTAGGCTACATAAAAAAACAACACCACTAAACATGCGTTTCCTAAACTGCAGTTCTGTTCGGTACCTGTTCTGTCTAATCAGATTTAGCGTTCAAGTCTGCCAACAAATCACAATACTGAAATTTAACAATATTCAAATTTGATTTTTTCCATCATCATTTTTCAAAACAACAGGATATTAAATGAAACAATTAGCAACCACCGATAATACTTTGTTCTTTCTCATTACAGTCTGCTCTGTGTAATCTATCATGAGTGCACCACACACAGGCTCATTTACTACAGTGTTTTGTTTAAAACGATGCTTGTCGTTGATGAATCTATATAATTTCATCTGATGCAATCTCTGTTCTTTTATTGCCATCTTGGTGGCAATTAACATCACGTACAGTACAGCATGCTACCTCATCAAGCGTCAATTCATTGAAATGCATGGAATTGATATCCTAAATGTACTGTAATGGGTGCGCGCAAACGAGAGAGGAGGATCTTTATCACAGAAACTGCGCGTATATGAGATGATTCTTCGAGCGGTTTTGTCCTGTTTCCAGGCAGCCCTCAGGTTCAGCTGAGCTGTTTGATAATGGCTGATGACTGTGCTGATGAATTTGTTGGGGAGGAAGGGGGAACCGAGGGGCTGCATTGCTCATGCTTCCTGATCTTGGCAATGCATCCATGGTTGGCTAGACTTCATAACAACCCCTATGTAGAATCCAGCCGGGAGTATTCTGTCAGCCCTGCCAGTGACTGATTTTGAGCTTGATACGCTACAATTCAACACAATACAATCACAGTGCTTCTAAGCCAAAACTGGTAATCCAAATCATAGCAAATATGTCAGTAAATCGAACATGCGAGGGAGTCTGTGAGGGAAGATGAGGAAAAAGACTATTTTAATACTCCGTCTGTCAGAAGGCTTGACATGGCTTTTTCATTAGCGCCCAGCATGTTATAGCAGATAATAATGAAGATAGATGACTGGGTGAAGAGCACTTCACTTGTTTGGAGCATTTAGGTGCCCTATTCTACCTGTGACACCCCTTCATAATAGCAAGTGATTGTAGCTAGACTAAGAAAATTACCTCATCCATGTCATCCAGAGCTCAATCATCCACACTGCTGTATTTCTGGCATCCGCCATCTTTCTTTCTCTCCTATCTTGCTGTCTGAGGGGAGAATTCACCAAGAATAAATTGTGTATTTGTCTGTGTTGTATTTGTATTTTTAATGTGTTTTGTTATAGCACTTTTGAACAACAACTTGCTTAAAGTATTAGTTTACTCCCACAATAAAAAAATTCAGATAATTTACTCACCTGGGGTCACCCCAGTGTTATCCAAGATGTTCATGTCTTTCTTCAGTCGAAAAGAAATGAAGGTTTTTGAGGAAAAAATTCCAGGATTTTTCTCCATATAGTGGACTTCGATGGAGATCAAGAGGTTGAAGGTCCAAATTGTAGTTTTAAAGCTCTACACGATCCCAGCCAAGGAATAAGGGTCTTATCTGGTGAAACAATCGCCAATTTCTAAAAAAAAAAATAATAAAAATAATAATAATAATAATAATAGCAACAATAACAATTATCATATACTTTTTAACTACAAATGCTCGATTCTGAGATCTTCTGAACACATCGCGATTCTCTCTGGAATTGATTCTGATCTTAGATTTTAACAGCAGATGGCGCAGTAATCTAGTTTTTATTTGCACACTCAAATGCTAATGAAGAAGAGGGTGGGACAGGTGGGACATGTCCCCACCATTTTTTGAACACCTCGCGGCATGGACGTACTTAATGCTGATGAAACATTCCTTTCTGTTAAATAAGATGCGATGTGGTGGCTGGCGCTGGAATCTGTTGTTTCTGAAATTATGCTTTATGTTCGTTGCGATGTTAATTAGTGACGGAACTTTCTCAATGCGGCTCCTGCTCAGTGTTCACACACGAGCGCGTCAATCTATTGCTTATGACTGTATGTTGCGGAGAAAAACAAGAAACAAAACTAAATACACAAATGTGTCTTGATATATGATCACTGCTGAACATATTTGATTTCAATAGGAGGGGGGGGGTGGAAATCATGTGACAGCGGATTAGAACCCAAAAAAAAAAAGAAGCTGCATTGAAACTGCACTTTAAAAAACAAAACAAAACAAAAAAAAAAAAAACAATTTGTTGAGTCAACTTAAAATAACGTGTTACACTGCTGCCTTAAATTTTTTAGTTCAGTCAACTCAAATAAGTTTAGTCAACTTGAAATGTTAAGTTGTACTAAGTGACAACTTAGATATTTGAGTTGACTTAACAAAAAATGCTGTTTGTTAAACTTAAAAGCTGGGTAAGTTACCCAGCTGCCTTAAAATTTTAAGTTGAACCAACTCAAATATCTAAATTGTCACTTAGTACAACTTTTCAAGTTGACTAAACTTTTTTTTTTTGAGTTGACTGGACTTTTTAAAGACTTTTTTTAAAGTTTTAAGGCAGCCAGGTAACAAATTATTTTAAGTTGAGTAAACAAAGTGTTTTTTGGACAAAAATCCTGTAATGTTTTCCTCAAAAACCTTAATTTTTTTTCGACTGAAGAAAGAAAGACATGATCATCTTGGATGACATGAGGGTGAGTAAATTATCAGGGATTTTTTTTAACTAATCCTTTAAGGGTCATGGCCCAAAAGTTAATTTTGCATCTAATATAATGCGTTATGTAAATAAATTTTAGTTAAAGTCATATCAAATTTTAGTTGACAAAAAGAACATTTTAGCTGACAAGAAAATGTCAAATGAAATCAAACATTCAACTATTTTAGAAGCTAATTAACTATGATTTAAAATAATTTAAAAAATGTATAATTATTGTCATAATTGCATTTTTCTCTCACCTTCGTTATTGTTGATGAATGGTACAACAAAAACATCTTTGACAAACATTTTCATCAGCTTTTTTTCTACTAAAAGGCTGTGTTATTTTAGCACTCGATTCATTAAAGGAAATAAATCAAGTAGTGACATAAATATGCCCCAAAAAAATCTGTGCTGAATGCAATTTATATGCTGCAATTCCTGATCTTGAAGGTGTCTCACAATCTGCTGTAATATACTGGGACTGTACTATTCACGTAACATAAGTCTAATTTAATCTCTAATACAATGTCTATCATATCCAAGTCTATTATAATATAAGGCATGCTTGCACTGAAATGATGAAAATAACTCAAATACTTAGACACAGTTGGTTGAACTGGATTCTGGGCTGTTTGTGAATAACATGCACATTTTTGCACTGAAATACCATGTGTAAAATTGCCTCAACTGTTTAGTGAATTCGCCCCTGCTTCCTCTCTCCAGCTCACAATTTGCCCATCTGTGCGGACTAGCAGTAAATAAGGACTCAGCTCAAGGCTAAAGACCTCTCTTAGTTTCTGTGCTCCATCGCTGGTATTTTTGTCCTTGAAATTTAGCATGGAATGGATGTTTTGAATGCCGTCTTTGCCAGCACCATTACCGAGCCTTGAGCAAATAAGCTTGCCGCCCCCGTGCTAGAGGATGGGACAGTCACTGACCTACTTCTGCACTCTGAGCCGGCACAGAGGTGGAGGAGAGGCCATCTGACAGAACATGAGGGTGGACGTCCCAGAATGAGAGATATCACATCCGCTATGACCCCACCTTGTTAAAAAAGAACCTTTTACGCTAAAAGAAACACCACAAAACTTCTGCAATTTACTTCTTTTTACATTAAAGGAGAAGTTCACTTCCAGAACAACAATTTACAGATAATGTACTCACCCCCCTTGTCATCCAAGATGTTCATGTCTTTCTTTCTTCAGCCGTTAAGAAATTGTGTTTTTTGAGGAAAACATT
This sequence comes from Labeo rohita, assembly GCF_022985175.1. Lineage (NCBI taxonomy): Eukaryota > Metazoa > Chordata > Actinopteri > Cypriniformes > Cyprinidae > Labeo > Labeo rohita. The sequence goes on along the minus strand of NC_066882.1, from coordinate 18,793,349 downwards.
TCAAGATTTTTCTTCATATAATGGACTGTGCCCTGAGTTTGAACTTACGAAATGCAGTTTAAATGCGGCTTCAAACGATCCCAGCCGAGGAAGAAGGGTCTTATCTAGCGAAACAATCGGTAATTTTCATAAAAATATTACAATTTATATACTTTTTAATGTCAAACGCTCGTCTTGTCTTACTCTGCCTGAACTGTTTTTTTCCGGTTCATGACAGTTAGGGTATGTCAAAAACTCCCATCTCATGTTCTCCCTCAACTTCAAAATCATCCTATATCACTGTTTTACCTTTTTTGTTAAGGGTGTTTGATCTTCTTCGCATGTTTACTTTGCAAAGACTGGGTCGGTACTTCTGCAGCAATGTAGCATGATTTTGAAATGATTTTTGAAGTTGAGGGAGAAAATACGATCAACAGTTTTTCAACATACCCTAACTGTCTTGAACCACAATACACAGAGTTCAGGGAGAGCAAGGTAAGATGAGCATTTGAGATTAAAAGTACATAAATTGTATTTTTTAATGAAAATAACCGATCGTTTCACTGGATAAGACCCTTCTTCCTCAGCTGGGATCATTTACAACCGCATTTGGGATCGTTTGAAGCCACATTTAAACTGCATTTTGGAAGTTCAAACTCGGGGCACCATATCAGTCCATGATATAGAGAAAAATCCTGAAACGATTTCCTCAAAAAAAAAAAAAAAAAAAAAAAAAAAAAACAATTTCTTTACAACTGATGATCTTGGATGACAAGGGGGTGAGTACATTATCTGTAAATTGTTCTGGAAGTGGACTTCACCTTTAAGTTTGTTTAAAGTACTAGAATGGCACTAAAACTAAAATATAAACTGTGGGTTCATTCTGTGGGCAAAAAGGTGAGCTGATATAGACTTTCTTGAAGCCATTTGGTTTCAGAGAAAAATAAAACAGAAGAACGAGAGACTATTGACGTCAGATTAAAAGTAAAGGGGTTTCAGAGATGGAACATGTTATTACACTTTGATGAAAGATTATGAAAGCCAACATGTTTTCTTTGGAATAAGATGTCACGCACAGACGAACTGTCCCAGCTGGAGCAGGAACATGCATTAAGAAGCTAAATAGAGGCTATTTTTAAGTCCTGTTGACTTCTGTTCTTAAAACCGTGAACCTCTATTGACAACATGTCTTTTGTAGTTAATACATCACAAATTGAAATTTAGGAATTTTAGGGCAAGCATGTATTATGCCTCTTTTGAAGCACATGAAGCAGGTGAAAAGTAGGATATCTATAGCCTCGCTTTTTTCAGATCTTCAATAGACTTGGCATGAGTGCAGTCAGTGGGTCATTATGACAAAAGTGATCAAACCCCTGACGCAAAGCGTAAAAGGGTTTATTTTGGGATAATGGGACTGACATTATCCCACAAACAGTAATATACAGCTACACGGACATGAAATATTGATTTAAGTTTATTTGAGAAGACAGTGTTACGAGAGAGTGTACATGCAAGAGCACAGTACAGGAAATTGGTTGCCAGGACTACAGTTATTTATACAAAAATATTCAATAAAATGCTACAGCCGACCAATCAGAATCAAGTATTCCAAAGAGTTGTGTAAGGTCATATCTTGAGAACATGGAGAATATGTTCTGATTTTTTTACTCTTTGAAATATAAAATCACTTGCTTTGGAACGGAGTACAAAGTTAAAAACACTCAAGACACACTTGAGAGAACAGTGATGCTTTTAATCTTGCGTTATGATCTCCATGTTTTCATGAGTGAAAAGTAAAACATCCTACAGTTTCTATGATTACTAAAATCCTGCTTGTGCAATATGTTTGAAAACATGTTGAAGGAACCATTTAGATCTCTTCACGCTCTGATGACATTCATGTTTTAATGTCACTAACAACCTATTTCAAGCAATTACTATTTCCACTTTCAAAAGACATTTCCCTAACTAATGAAACGGACAACAATAAAGAAATTGTTCACATTACGACGTGGCTTGTTCGGCTGCCATGCTTGAAAGTGCATATTACTTTATGGTAGCTCAAAATTCCATTTCACCATCCTGGAGCACTAATGAATCTTAATTACTCTTATCAAACTCCATTAAAATCTTTCATCAAGGACCTCACAATAAAAAATACAAAGAAGGTTTAGATTAAAAGAAGCTGGAGCGCATTGATTTTATACTTGGTATAAAACACATTCTCTCGTTATTGCTGCATCAGACTTGCGGTCAGTCCAGCTGGACAGCAATGGAGACCAGCACTGTCCACAGAGCATTCATTTAAATTCCTGTGAATAGCATGTCAGCAAACATGCTTTTATTTTTCATTACTCAACATTTTTTTTTTTCAAACTACAAGGCAGAAGTCTTCCTGTTTATTTGAAGAAAGGCAGGGCTCCGTAGCAGCGTGGTAATTTATGCTACAGATGTTTGCGGCAGAGCAGAGCCTAGTCTGGGGAGCCATGATTAATTTATTTGTGTTTGGATAAGAGCATGTTTGCTAGGCGTATTAATATTGCTCTTTTGCAAAATCAGATCATATCTTGGTAAATTCAATATTGCCTTCTTAAATGAGTCAACGTTTTACCCTACAACTTATAAAGGACAGCTGGTTTTCATTTGCAAAATAGCCACAGGTGTTTGCATAATGAAGAAGATGATGTTTCATATTCAAGATGTGCTGCTATGGTGGAGATGGTTTTAAACCGTATCTACATCCTACGTCACGTGTGGAGGCTTGCGCCACTGAGTTACAGCAGGTAAAAGGTTGTTATTTCCATGACATTTAAGATTTGTGTCCTTTTCACCTTAGACTTAATCATTCCCAAAGTATAAGACCTCAATAAATTGTACACCAGCTCTAAAAAATTAAAGTGTGGCAGAAACAAATACAGGAACGTACTGAATGAACAGTCAGTTTTATTGAATTTGAATGTTGATGGTTAATAAAACATCTCACCCTTGACTCCCAAAAGCAGCCGAATCATTTTATATTTCCCGTAATTTCTTACACAGGCTTTAGTTAATGTTAATATAGATTATTTTCGGTAACATTTTATTTTGATAGTCCACTGCAGACATTCTACCCACGTTAAAAAATGGGTCACCAGGATGATTTGAGGAAATTGTATATATGTATATATGTTACAAAGTTCAAGATTTGCGGAGGAAGGAAGCGGGCACCGGCAAACTTTAAAAACGAAATAAACATAAGCAACAAAAACGAAAGTTAGTGGCAGCCGCCTCACAGCAAAATTCAACATGTATTTGTGTTTGCGCAACGGACTGTTAGGACAGCAGAAAGGATCATTGGTGTGCACCTGCCCAACCTTCAGGACTTGTACAACTCCAGAGTGAAGAAACGTGCAGGAAACATCATCAAAGACCCCTCACACCCTGGACACAACCTGCTTGCACTTCTCCCCTCGGGCAGACACTACAGATCCCTGAGCACTAGAACATCTAGGCATAAACAGTTTTTTTCCCCCATGCCATCTCCAGCTTAAACAAGCAGAACATGAATCATTACCTGTGTTCTGCAATTCATTTCTGAGATTTTTCTCCATCTCTAATTATTGCCTCTTTCTCTAGTATTATGTAAATACATATGCACATCTCTTTATTTATACAGCTGTATATAGAGTAAATAATGCACAAATCTGTACATAAATCTTCTGTTCCAGATTCATACACATTATTATTTATTTTAAGTTTTTATTTAAATGTTTTTTTTTCTGTTCTCATGTCAAATATGTATGCATGTATATACCAGGAGCACCTTTAAAAACCACAACAAATTCCTCGTGTGTTTGCACACACCTGGCGTATAAAGCGAATTATGATTCTGAAAAATAGGGTCACTCTCAAAAAAGTTTGAAAACCTCTTGAGTAGACTGTCTGCTTAAAGGGATAGTTAACCCAAAAATGAAAATTCTCTCATTAATTACTCACCCTCATGTAGTTCCAAACCCGTAAGACTTTTTGTTCATCTTCGGATAATTTAAGATATTTTTGATGAAATCCCAGAGTTTTCTGACCCCGCATAGACAGCAATGCAACTGACACATTTAAGGCCCAGAAAGGTAGTAAGGAGCTCATTAAAATAGTCCATGTGACATCAGTGGTTCAACCGTAATTTTATGAAGCTACCAGTATACTTTTTGTGTGCAAAGAAAACAAAAATAACGACTTTACTCAAAATATCTGCTTACACTTTTTTTTAAATGGTCATTAACTGATATTCTACTCACTGCAAGTAACTTTGACTTCTATGTCAAAAGTTATTATATATATCAACTTATTCTTCCAACCCTATGCCTAACAGTCTACAAAGTTCCAAAGTTACTTATAGTTAGTAGAATGTCTAACATTGGCTATCGAAATAAAATGTAACCTTGTTTCTGTGACAGTTTAGTATACCCGGTTCACATGAGGAATAATGAGCTCACACAGATGCCCGTTTTTCTTTTTTGTCCATGAAAAGCATTAACTAGAAAACTTCAGAACAAGCACTTGTGTAGAAAGATGTGAATCTCTATTTTTATTACCCTTATTGTTCTGAAGGATGTTTTAAAATAAATAAACAACAGACCATACACAATGCTTTTTCCCCTTCATTAAGAATCTTTATGTTGCCCATAAAATCTAACGTGCTTCACTAATCTTGAGGGAAAGATGAAATGGTCAATATGTCATCAGAAACAACGCTTTAAATCAAAAACTACATAAAGCCATTAAAACAACATAATGTTTCTCCAGATAGAACCAGGAAAACAAAATGTTTACTACCATGACATTGAAATCACCTGATGACTCTCTTAAAGACTATAAATGTGAGTAAATCACAAACTAGAGGGTAATTAAACTGCATTAGCTGCTGAATTTGTGTGCAATTAAAAGTTATTGGTCTCTTAAAAGTAAATAAATTAATTGGGCAGCAAATTATGTAAAATTAAGTATTATGATTCAATGAAGACAACTTTCCCTCAAAGTAAAACCTAATTTGCCGTATTTCTAAAAAAGAACTGATTATTTTCAATGACCAATTTTAAAAAAAAAAAAATGCAAATGAAGGACATTTTATGTTTTATAAGAGCCCTATACAGGCCTATGCACAGATTAGCAAATAATAAAATGCAGTCAACCATATAATCATGTTAGGATTGCAAAATTGTCTTTTTAAATATGATCCCATGCAGATGTTAAAAGCTGTGCATGCATTCAAACCCCACATATATTTATATTGTAGAAATCCAAGTGTACTGTATTCTAATCATTGAATAACTGAAAACTTTTGATGACACTAATAAGATAAGATCTATAAGAACAATAATATATAAGATATATAGGAATGTGCAAAGACATGTTGGACCACCATGGAGTTCTAGTTGCAGTCAAATGTGAATTATGATGCAATACCACCATACTTTCTACAATCTCAAATCTGGAGCAAATGTGATTTTATACTCTTCCACTATTTTTCACACTTTCAAAAAACACTTTGAGCTAGCTGTCAAATGAAGTGGATTGAAAATGGGTTCATGTAAAATTTAGAGTGTGTTGTCAAAGTGGCATGACTTTTACTTGCAGAAACCAGCTGCGGTTTGGCTAACTTGGGTAATTTATCTTACTGATGGAGCTCTGTCAGTCTATTTTCTTGTCTGTCCATCCGTCTAGACTCCCCCCCCTGTCTCCTGTCAGCTATTTGTCTGATATTTCTTCCCTCATCTCATTTTGTCTTTGAAATCCCCAGTAAACATTAAGAGAAAATAAAGCATTATGTCCGCTGCCATCCTGTATTCATCAGTGTGCCCATTAAAAAGAGACTGGTGTGGAATCTTATATAGTTTCGAGTGTGCTTAATGAGAAAATGTCCTGATTTCATTTGCATGTCTAGTTTCTTGATTAGAAGTCTTGGATTAATGCCGAATCTGTAGTTATTAAGGGCTTTGGCGTGATCTTGCTCACCAAAGCTTTTAAGCAGCATTTTGCGTGTTTGGCTGCAGAGAGCCTTTTGGGTGCGATAGTTTTAAAGAAAATCAGGATGACATGTTGGTTGACTCCAATTAAACCTTATGTAACACTGCAAGAACAAACTATTCCCGACCATGAGTCAGTACTACACCAAATAATGCTCAGAGCTGGATTTATGACACTGAAATTACACAGTAGGTAAAGCTAAAACTGTATTAAAAGGAAACTTGCAGGTGAAATATACTGTAAGTAAACTTCTGCAACAAATCTAATTTATTATAGACAAGGAAAGGCTAATTAAGTAACTGCATTTAATTTAGTTAGGTACTATTTGTAGAATTACTGATTTTTCAAAAAGAAAGAGTAAGAGCATCACCCTGGTTCCCTCCACAAAAACCCAGTAGGATTTTTCTACTGGCTTTTGAACTCTGTAAGCAAAATAAGTTCTTTATTCTTATGTATTTTGTTCTTCATGATAATCTTCACAAATCAACAGAACATTTATAAATTTTAAGTAAAAATTAGTTTCAAGTAAAAGCTTTACAAGCAAGTAAAAAGAGAAGTCTACTTCCAAAACAAAGATTCACATATAATGTACTCATCCCCTTGTCATCCAAGATGTTCATGTCTTTCCTTCTTCAGCCGTAAAGAATGTTTTTTGAGGAAAACATTTCAGCATTTTTCTCCATATAGTGGACTGATATGGTGCCTCAAGTTTGAACTTCCAAAATGCAGTTTAAATGCGGCTTCAAACGATCCCAAATGCGGTCGTAAACGATCACAGCCGAGAAAGAGCCGGTCTTATCTAGCAAAACAATTTATATACTTTTTAATGTTAAACGTTCGCTTGTCTTACTCTGCCTATGTCGCAAAAATCCCATCTCATGTTCTCACTTCAAAATCGCCCTATATTGCTGTTTTACCTTTTTTGTTAAGGTTGTTTGATCTTCTTTGCACGTTCACTTTGCAAAGACTGGGTCGGTACTTCTGCAGCGATGTAGGATGATTTTGAAATTATTTTTGAAGTTGAGGGAGAAAATATGATTGTTTTTTGACACCTTAACTGTCTTGCAGCCAGAATACACAGGGTTCAGGCAGAGCAAGACAAGACAAGCGTTTGAGATTAAAAAGTATTTCCATTGTATTTTTTTAATGAAAATAACCAATCGTTACGCTAGATAAGAACCTTCTTCCTCGGCTGGGATCGTTTACAACCGCATTTGGGATTGTTTGAAGCCGCATTTAAACTGCATTTTGGAAGTTAAAAAATGGGGCACCATATCAGTCCATTATATGGAGAAAAATCTTGAAAGGTTTTCCTCAAAAAACACAATTTCTTTACGGCTGAGGAAAGAAAGACATGAACATCTTGGATGACAATATATTATCTGTAAATTTTTGTTCTGGAAGTGGACTTCTCCTTTAACACTAGGTAAAACAGCGAGCACTTGTAATTGTTTTCATACACAGTTATGATTACAGCTCCATATGTTTCACTTTCCGGAATGTGGAATTCTTGGGTATGAATCCCATGAAATACATGACTCACGATGAAAAAGCTGAAAGACGAGAGATTAAAAAACAAGCTAAAATGGCATTCTTGAAATTGCATTTTTATGTCACATTCGCTTTTGTTCATACTGTCTAGTAAGTTTAGGTGTAGTGCAGATGGTATGTTATTTTAAAACGTCACGGACGGGCATTTCAAGTCAGAACTGCGGTGACACGTACAAAACCAACGTCACATAAAACGTACTATATGTACGTTCATCTGTTCCGGGTAAAAAAAACTAACACTCTTTTAGCGCCACTCAGGACATTTCACACCGTAAATGTCACAAAAAGTACATGGCGGTAAGTATTTTGCATCTTGCAGAAAAGTTCCCACATGTACGTTTTTAAAAAAGCCCCTGAAATGGAATTGGACTAGTTTTCAGAAGCAATTGGGTGGGTTTTGTTGTTAAAAAAAAAAAAAAAAAAAAAAAAAACTGGCAACCCTGCATGTCTTTAACATCACCATCACAAAGCCTACAACAGCTCTTTCAGTTATTTAAAACACATTTTCTCTGAAAGTTTGTGTTAAAATAGTTTACAAGAGTGTGATTCTAAACAAAACAAGACTGTAAACACCGACAACCTCTGTAGTCCCATTTAGCCACTTGTAAGCCACTGTGAAAGCTTTTTTTTGTTATGACTCATGTGTTTTATGTTGTAAAATAAAATGTGAAAATATCTTGAGCTTATGTTAACCACAGTCCTTATTTCAGGTATCTAATCAAAAACACATTTAAAAAACCCTCTGACTTCAGAACAATGGAACCCGAAGTGCTAAAATACTCATTCCTGGGTTTGGGCTTACAAAAATACATTTTTTTCAGGCAGCACTCTATTTTGTACGGTCTGATGCATGTGCACTAGAACATCAGCGGACAGCGTTTGTGACGACATTAACTCATTTAGCTGAGGTCATGCATCGGACAGTGTGTCCATCAGCTCATGGTTTACACACTTCACTTCACTACATAGTTTCAAAGCAGCTTTATAAAGATAAATGGGAAAATCATGATTTAAAAAGGCAAACAGAGATCAACTGTTGTAAAGCAGCTCTAAATTGTTCAGCTGAGGTCACTGTTGATTCAGTTCCGTTCAATAACTGTAAAGATCATCGATTTTGAAAGCAGTTAAACTCAGCTGTAAAGCAGCCCTGTAGAAAACAGTGATGTCACGTTCAATAATATTGCTGAACATTAAGTGATCAGGGCTAAGACAGAGTGGAAGCTTCTACATTTCTATATTAAAACATTCAACATTTGGAGAATATTATGCATTGCTAACTCTGTTAACACGGATCAGATGCATTTGCTGTTGGCTATTGAAACTGGCCATTTGAGAATTAATGAAAAGGAAGAGATTTATTAAATGGACCATAATATGGGTTAATGTAAGAAGAATCAAGCTGTCTGGTCCTTTTATCCCTCGCTCACCTCTGAGGCAGACAGCAAGTTCACTTTTAATGATACCTTTTCCATTCACCAGATGAAATTCATACACCTCACGTCTCCAATGCTGTGTGTCTGCGAAATGTGGCCATTTTTGAGGCCAAGCTGTTAATAAACTCCCTGGACAGAAATATAGAGGTTACAAGTCTTATGTTACCTAGAAGGTGGTTAAACCGGTACAGTGTATAGGTGTACTGCTAATCCGTAGAGATATAGCACACAGTACATATCCACAAAATCCCCACAGAGTATCTAGAAGTACACTGCTCAAGGGGAAAGTGATAGAGACGGGATGAGCTTTCATTATCACTCTAGTTCCTGGTCACCCTTTCTTGGGATTAAACCTGTGACATTGCTGTTAGCAGCCTGGACTATTACCTGTAGGCAGACAGAGGGGTGAAATTTACCTACTTCAAATTGCTTTAACTAAAGCATATTGTCTGGATGACAACTAAATAATTATAAATAACGATTAAATAATAATTGAAGTGAATTAATAACACTATAATATATATCTATAAAAATACATATAGGTAGCCTATACATAAATTATACACACTGCCGTTTAAAAGTTTGGGATCAGTAAAATTTGTAATGTTTTGTAAAGAAGACTTTATCTGCTCATCAAGGCTGCATTTATTTGATTACTAATACAGAAAAAACAGCAATATTGTGAAATATTATTGCAATTTAAGCTAAATGAGTAAAGTCTGAGAACTGAGAACTAGAAGTTGGCTTCAAAAATTTTAGCCTAAAAGTTTGAAGCAGTTGTAAAAGCTTTAAGTTTGAAAGTTTGGACAGAAAGATGCTGCTAACATATAGCATGTTTTAGCACAATTAGCATGTTGCAAGCATGTTTTTAACATGATTAACATGTTTTTTTTTATAATAACGTTGTTAGCATGTTTCTAACATGATTAGCATGTTGCTAGTATGTTTCTAGCATGATTAACATGTTGATAGCATGTGTTAACATATTTCTAACATTTTCTGGCCTGTTGCTAACATTTTTCCTAACATTATTATCATTCTGCTAACATGTTTTAACATGATTTAACATGTTGCTAATATGGATGAACATGCTAAAATCAAGTAAAACCAACTGATTTTGTTAAAAAACTGCTTTAAACCAGCTAAAACCAGTTAAAACCCAGCTAAAACCAGCCTAGGCTGGTTGTTTAGTCTTATATAAAATAGCTGGTTTAAATTGGTTAGTCTTTTAGCAGGTCTCCCAGCTTGAAGCGCTAAGGCCAGACTGGCCCTGCTGAAAAAAAAAAACAGCTAAAACCAGCCTAAGCTGGTTGGCATCCAGCCTGGTCTAAGCTGGTCAGCAGGCTGGTTTTTAAAGGGGTTTTGGCCACTTCCTTAGCTGGTCAGGCTGGGACACCAGCTGCAACGACCAGCTAAAACCAGCCTGATCAGCCTAGCAAGGCTGGGAGACCAGTTAAAACCAGCTACTTCCAGCTTAAACCAGCTAAGACCAGCCAACCATCCTAGACTGGTTTTAGTGGTTTTATTCAGCAGGGAACAGCTAAAAAGTGGCCAAAACCACTTTAAAACCAGCCCAGAAGACCAGCCTAAGCAGGTTTTAGCAGTATTTTTTAGTAGGGAGTTGTTAAGCATTACTATAGCAATACATAGCTTAAATACACTGTCTCATTGTATAATAAAAGTCTGTGGGATTTTAGGTGGTTTTGATGGTCTGGTTTTCGAAAATCATAAGCTGGATCAGTTAGAAAAGATATAGCACTATAACACTAACTTCAGACCAGTCTAAAAAAAGTCTTGGTGGTTGGCTCAGAAGAAGAAGATGATGATGATGATGAATAAGCTTATATAGCAGATCAGCACGTTGGCTTTTTCAAGCCAACTTAAATAGAGGTTTTCTATTTTAATATACTTTAAAACAGAATTTATTCCTGTGATGCAAAGCTAAATTTTCAGCATCATTGTTCTTCAGTGTCACATGATCCTACAGAAATCATTCTAATATGCTGACTTATTATCAATGTTGGAAACAGTTCTGCTGCTTAATATTTTTTTGGAGCCTGTGATACTTTTTTAAGATTATTTGATGAATAAAATGTTAAAAAGAACAGAATGTATTTAAAACAGAAATCTTTTCTAACAATATACACTACTGTTCAAAGTTTGGGGTTTTTTTCTTTCTTTCTTTGAAAGAAATTTATATTTTTATTCAGCAAGGATGCGTTAAATTGATAAAAAGTCATCGCAAAGACTTGTTAGACAAGATTTCTATTTTGAATAAATGCTGTTCTTTTTAACTTTTTTATTCACCAAAGCATCCAGAAAAAGTATCACAGGTTTCAAAAAAATATATTAAACAGCATAACTGTTTTAAACACTTATTATAAATCAGCATATTAGAATGATTTCTGAAGGATCATGTGACATTTAAGACTAGAGTAATGGCTGATGAAAATTCAGCTGGATAGTTCGCTTGTCTATTACATGTCAACTAACTCTCATTAGAGTAGTTTAGAATAAGTTAATATGTACTTGCAAAGTTACTTATAGTGTGCAGAATATCTGATGGAGACGATCAAAACAAAGTGTCAGCAGATAACAAGTAGACAGTCTACTAATAGCCTAATGACTCATTGTTGACGTTACTTAGTAGAATGTCTAAAGTAGACTATCAAAATAAAGAAAATGCACATGGATTTAACACTTGCCTTATGCCATATATTCTCTTACTTCTGCATCAAAACTGAGGAAATTCAATTTCAAGTGTCTGTATAGACTGCGATTCCCTCTGCAGCAAAATACCACTATAGAGAGAAGCTCATGTTTGTGCAGTTATGCATACCAGTGGTTGACTGTTTGCTAAATTTAGAGTGCAAAAAGGAAACAATATATGTACTTGCTGAAAACTCTAGTACAGAAAGAGATGACAGCTGCAGGTACGTCCTACATGTAAAACCCTGAAAGCCTGCGAGTTAACAATATCCTCAGGAAGCCCTATGGCCATGAATGTAAAGAAAAGCGACGGGTCCATTGAAGACAAATTCTCCTGAAGGCAGACAGAAGCAGGGGCTGTCATCATTAGGATAGATTGCACCAATTCATTATTAATGATTCATAAAATGAGCTCCAGTAGACCTATTTTAAATGCAATTTCTATTATGGCGCATGACACCCACATCTGCTGATTACACTTTAAGATGTGGGGGAAAAAAAGCACTGATTCCTGAGACATAAGACTAAACACTCCCACAATTTTACCTGCGATTAGAAACTATTGAAACTACTGACATTACAAAATAACTTTTTTTTCCACTTTGAAATGACAGATGATGACTAAAATGTATTAATTACTATCACTAACTTTTGCTAAAACTGTATGAAATGTTAAATTGTAGTAATTGTGCTTATATTTTCTGTGGCATGACCATGATTAGCTTCATCACACACTGTAGAGAAAAAAAAAAAATAAGGAAATAAGTTTAAAACCATCTGTTTGTCTTAAATCGTTCACTAATTAAAATAAATTTCAGATTCCAGATTTGTCATTATTCATATTTGATATTTTACTTTTCTATCTGACAGAGTTAACTCATAATGAGTGGCAGGAAGAAGGAAAAATGAAGGAGCGGTAGGTCGCAGCCAAACATATGTGAAAACGTTGACATTTATTTTTTAAGTTCAGTAGACTGTTTTGTCTCTGTTCTCACAAATCGGTGACAGTATAAAGCATATACACTTGACAGACAGCAAAAATGATTTATATCCTGGAGATATTTACTGTTTGTTACTGTAAGACTTACAAAAAGGTGTTATGCTGTTTGACTGTAAAACACGCTGGCAACACAAAAATAAAAATGACTAACTGTAGCCATTTAAAAGGTGTATAATTCTTGTGCTCTGTGAGGTGGCAGTAGAGAATTACACAGCGGGGATAATATTCATATGAACATGAATACGATAAGAGCATGTGATTTACTGCTTCTGAGAAAACCATCTGACTGATGAGTCAGTCGGCCATTTTGAAAAAAATCAGACCTGTATATCAACAGCGTAACCCTGTCCTCATTTTGTGTCCCCATTCAGCGCATCAGTAAATCTATGTGACATAATCAGAGGATGAGATAAAATACACACATTTGCTTCCAAGCCCTTCGCTACGCATATTTGTGTGCAGCTTTTTCATTTTCACTGATTCGCTGGGTGTTAAATACCAAGAAACACATAAAGAAGGATGACGCTACTAATCGTGGATCAAACACTGTTATTAAGCCAGCGGAAAATTTCACATTATACATATTGTCTGTTGCATCCATATCAGATAAGCTTGCAGACAGCACCTGCATACACATGAACACACATAGATTCAGTGTATTGTGATTCAGAGACTCAGCCTAGATTAAATTCTCCAAGATGGAAGATGAATCATCTCTTAAGCAGTCAAGGATTAATTTGTTTCTGGAAATCTGCATTAACTAAGGACTTCTTCGCATTTATAGAGTGAGTTATAGGAGTGCTAAAGAACCTAAATAAATGGTTTGTTTTTCTAATCTACAGTTAAAGGAAAAGTCCACTTCCAGAACAACAATTTACAGATAATGTACTCACCCCCTTGTCATCCAAGATGTTCATGTCTTTCTTTCTTCAGTCGTAAAGAAATTGTGTTTTTTGAGGAAAACATTTCAGGATTTTTCTCCATATAATGGACTGGTATGGTGCCCTGAGATTGAACTTCCAAAAGGCAGTTTTACTGCGGCTTCAAACGATCCCAAATGCGGTTGTAAATGATCCCAGCCAAGGAAAAAAGGTTCTTATCTAGCAAAACAATCGTCTATTTTCATTAAAAAATTTAAATATTATTGATCTCAAACACTCGTCTTGTCTTACTCTCCCTGAACTCTGTGTATTCTGACTCAAGACAGTTAGGGTATGTTGAAAAACTCTGATCATATTTTCTCCCTCAAATCATTTCAAAATCATCCTACATCGCTGCAAAAGTTCCGAACCAGTCTTTGCAAAGTGAACAGTGAACATGCAAAGATCAAACACCCTTAACAAAAAAAGGTAAAACAGCGATATAGGACGATTTTGAAGTTGAGGGAGAAAATACGCTCAGAGTTTTTCGACATACCCTAACTGTCATGAGCTAGAATATACAGAGTTCAGGGAGAGTAAGATAAGACGTGCGTTTGACATTAAAAAGTATAAAAATTTTATTATTTTTTAAATGAAAATCGTTTCGCTAGATAAGACCCTTCTTCCTCGGCTGGGATCGTTTACAACTGCATTTGGGATCGACTGAAGTCACATTTAAACTGTATTTTGGAAGTTCAAAATCGGGGCATCATATCAGTCCATTATATGGAGAAAAATCCTGAAATGTTTTCCTTAAAAAACATAATTTCTTTACGACTGAAGAAAGAAAGACATAAACATCTTGGATGACACGGGGATGAGTACATTATCTGTAAATTGTTGTTTTGGAAGTGGACTTCTCCTGTAAGTATGGAAGCACGTTTCCGCCAATAAAAATAAAAAAATAAAAAGGTATTTGCAAGTTTACATCTCCCAATTCTGACTTTTTTTCCCCCCAGAATTGCATGATATAAATTTGCAATTGTGAGTTATTAAGTCTATTGTAATTGAATTGTAAGATATGAACTGGTCATTTTGACATTTTCCTCAGAATTGCGTGATATAAACTCACAACTGCAAGATAAGACAGAATTGTGAGAAACTTTCAATTCTGAGAATATATCAGTCTTTTTTTTCCTCCTCACAATTGGACTTATAACTCGCAATTGCTATTTTATATCTCACATTTGGGGAAAAAAAAAGTCATAATTGCGAGAAAAGAGTTAGAATTGTGAAATACACACTCAGAATTGCGAGATGTAAACTCACAATTGCGAGAAAAAAGTCAGATTTTCAAGATTAACTCGCATTTGCAAAAAAGTCTGAACTGTGAGTTTATACCATGCAATTCTAGCAAAAAAGTCATAACTGTCAGATAAAAACTCACAACTCTGGCTTTTTTCTCACCAATGTGAGCTTGTATCTTGCAATTCTGACATTTTTTTTTTCTCTTGGAATTTTGACTTTATAGCTGGAAATTGCAAATTTATATCTCAGAATTTTGGGTTTGAGAGGTTTTTTCTTAGAATTGCATGTTTATGTATTGCAGTTCTGACTTTATAGCTGGCAATTGTGAGTTTATAGAATTGCGAGTTTATATCTCAGAATTACAAGTTTATGTATTGTAGTTCTGACTTTATAGCTGGCAATTGCAAGTTTATATTACATTTTTGAGTTTGCAAGTTTATTTCTCAGAATTGCGAGTTTAAGTATTGTAATTCTGACTTTATAGCTGGCAACTGCGAGTTTATATCTCAGAATTTTGAGTTTGCAAGTTTACATCTAAGAATTTCTAAGTTTATTTCTCAGAATTGTGAGTTTATATCTCAGAACTGCAAGTTTATGTATTGCAGTTCTGACTTTATAGCTGGCAATTGCAAGTTTATATCAGAATTTTGAGTTTGCAAGTTTAAATCTCAGATTTGTAAGTTTATTTCTCAGAATTGCGAGCTTATGTATTGCAATTCTGAATTTATAGCTGGCAATTGCGAGTTTATATCTCAGAATTGTGAGTTTGCGAGTTTATTTTTCAGGATCGCGAATATATGTCTTGCAATTCTGACTATATAGCTGGCAGTTGTGAGTTTATGTCTTGCAGTTCTGACTATAACTGCCAATTGCAAGTTTCTATCATGCAGTTCAAAAAATGAACATTTACAAGTTTATATCTCACAATTCTGACCTTATAACTTAGAATTGAGAGTTTATCTCACAATTCTGAGAAAAAAAGTCAGAATTGCAAAATGTAAACTCACAATTGTGAGGAAAAAAGTCAGAACTGTGAGATAAAAAGTCATAATTACCTTTTTTATTTATTATTCAGTGGCAGAAACAGTCTTCCATTGTTGAGCACTTTTATCAAAACAACAGAGAACACCCACCAGATTTATTACTTATACCAAAATATAAAAAACATTTTCATCACTTGAAATACAACAAACTTTTACATAAAAATATTTTTTAAAAATTGTATTTAAAATATTAATTATAAAATATTTTTTATTGTAATTTCAGTTAGATTCCAAACATTTCTAATTTTCATTTAGTTAAACTTGATGTACTAAAAAATCTAAAACTAAACCTGAAATAAAAATCTAAGCTATATAGACATATTTAAAAAAGAAAGAAACAAACAAACAAAAGGAAAAAGAAACAAACAAACAAAAGGAAAAAGAAACAAACAAAACAAAATTAAAATTAAATGGAAAATCTAAAACTATAAACCCAAAATATGAATAAAAATGTCTAGGTTACGTACGTAGGGAACAACTGAGGGAAATAGCGCACGGATCCATTCGGAATGGCGCAGCAAGCCGACACCAGCCGGACACGGGAGGATACGGCCTCTACGCGAAGGTTGTAGAACCTGGCGAAGGTATTAGGTGTCGCCCAACCCGCAGCTCTACAGATATCTGCTAGTGAGGCGCCATGAGCCAACGCATAGGATGAGGCAACACTCCGTGTGGAGTGGGCACGAACACCTAAGGGGCATGGCTCTCCCTGGTTTTGGTACGACAGGGAGATGGCATCTACCACCCAATGGGCCAACCTCTGTTTGGAGACAGCATTCCCTTTCTGCTGACCTCCAAAGCAGACGAAGAGCTGCTCGGTGCGTCTGAAGTGCCGAGTGCGGTCCACGTATATACGCAGAGCGCGAACTGGACACAGCAGCGCAGAGGCTGGGTCTGCCTCCTCCAGGGGCAGAGCTTGCAGGTTCACCACCTGATCGCGGAAAGGCGTGGTGGGAACCTTGGGCACATAACCAGGCCGGGGTCTCAGGATGACGTGAGAATCGCCGGGCCCGAATTCTAGGCACGCTTCGTCGACAGAGAAAGCTTGTAGGTCCCCTACCCTCTTGATGGAGGCCAGTGCGGTCAGGAGCGCTGTCTTGAGTGACAGATATTTTAGCTCAACTGACGCAAGTGGCTCAAATGGGGCCTCCCGCAGACCCTTGGAGGGCGACGGAGAGGTCCCAAGAGGGTATGGGGTGCGGCCTGGGGGGATTAACCCTTCTCACACCCCTCAGGAACCTCACAATGAGTTGGTGCTTACCTAGGGATGTTCCATCCACTGCATCGTGGTACGCTGCAATGGCAGCAACGTACACTTTGAGAGTTGAAAGGGACAGCCTGCGCTCCAACTTTTCCTGCAGGAAGGAAAGCACTACTGCAATCGTACATCTCTGTGGGTCCTCCCCGCGAGAGGAACACCAGTCGACGAACAGACCCCATCTCAGCGCATAAGCCTGCCTTGTGGAGGGGGCTCTGGACTGAGTGATAGTTTCTATCACGGCCTGTGGAAGGCCGGAGAGTTCTGACGCGTCCCGTCCAGGAACCAGACGTGCAGGTTCCACAGGTCGGGGCGCGGGTGCCAAATTGTGCCCATCCCCTGAGAAAGAAGGTCTCTCCTCAAGGGGATTTTCCAGGGAGGGGCTGCCGCGAGGGAAATGAGTTCTGGAAACCAGGTCCGGGTGGGCCAGTATGGCGCAACCAGCAGAACCTGCTCCTCGTCCTCCCTGATCTTGCACAGTGTCTGTGCAAGGAGGCTCACTGGGGGAAAGGCGTACTTGGGCCCCGGAGGCCAGCTGTGTGCCAGTGCGTCCCTGCCGAGGCTGTTGGGAGCCTCGTTGAGGGAGTAGAACCGCTGGCAATGGGAGGATTTGGGGGAAGCAAACAGATCTATCTGGGCCTCCCCGAAATGGCTCCAAATCAGCTGGACTGTCTCGGGGTGGAGTCGCCATTCTCCAGGATGGGTGGACTGCCGTGAGAGCTGGTCGGCTGCACGGTTGAATTCTCCTGGAATGTGAACGGCACGTAGCGATTTCAGCCACGTTTGACTCCATAGGAGCAGATGGCGGGCGAGTTGTGACATGCGACGGGAGCGTAGACCACCCTGACGGTTGATGTAGGCTACAGTCGCTGTGCTGTCGGTGTGAACAAGCACGTGCTTGTGACGCAACGTTGGTCGGAAGCGACGAAGGGCCAGAAGCACGGCCAACAACTCTAGGCAATTGATATGCCATTGCAGTCGAGGTCGTTGGTGAGGCGGGCTGTCATACTGACCGAGTCCATCTCCACGCCGAGAAAAGAGATCCTCTGCACTGGGGAGAGTTTGCTCTTCTCTCGGTCGACCTGAAGGCCCAGATGGCTGAGGTGCCGGAGCACCATGTCCCTCTGTTCGCACAACAGATCTCGCGAGTGAGCTATGAGAAGCCAGTCGTCGAGATATGCCCGTCTGCCAAAGAGGGGACAGGGCAGCCTCCGCGACTTTCGTAAAGACGCGGGGAGAGAGGGAGAGGCCAAATGGAAGCACTTTGTACTGATACGCTCGACCCTCGAAAGCAAACCGTAGAAAGGGTCTGTGTCGAGGCAGGATCGAAACGTGAAAGTACGCGTCCTTCAGGTCGATGACTGCGAACCAATCCTGGGGACGAATGCATGTTAGCATGCGCTTCATCGTGAGCATCTTGAACGGCAGCCTGAGAAGGGACCGATTCAGGGCTCGAAGATCCAGGATGGGTCTTAACCCACCGCTCTTTTTGGGCACGATGAAGTAAGGACTGTAAAACCCTGACTTCATCTCGGCTGGAGAGACAGGCTCGATTGCGTCCTTCGCCAGTAGGACTGCAACCTCTGCACGAAGCACAGCGGCATGTGTGTCCGAATGGACAGAAGTGGAAAGGACGCCTCTGTACCTGGGCGGACGCCTGGCGAACTGAATCGCATAGCCGAGACGTACCGTCCGAATCAACCACCGCGAGGGGCTGGGAAGCTGAAGCCAGGCTCCCAGCCTGGTCGCCAGGGGTATCAAAGGGACGTTGACCGACGTGACCGCAGTGGGGCAGCCTGGGGGGAAGGGGGGAGGGGACTGATCCCAGAAGGAAGAACGTCCTGGAGAAAAGTCAGACTGCACTGAGCATGCTTACCTTCTTCCCTGGTTCCCGCGCTGGCGACATCAGGCTCCGAGTCCGAGGAGACACTTCTTGGGCGCTGCTCAAAGAGGGAACTCGGGGCCTGAACCCCGGAGGTGAGAAAATTGGCTCTTTCTGTGACCTTGTGGGTACCGCCGACCCGTAGGCCGACGGCAGCGTCTGAGCACACAGCAGCTCCCGGCCCTCCACCGGGAGTGGGGACGTTGATTTTGTCGCCCCCCAAAGAGCGATTCTCTCCACCTCCGGGTTGAGACGCGGGCGGCGCCCTTCTCCCGCGGGCAGCTCGACGTCGGGCTGCCAATCTGGCGTCGTGCACCTCAGCAGGGGACGGAGCTGGTTGTTTCTTTGCGGCCGCGGGGGGGCGCCCTCGGCGACGAGCAGGCGGAGGTGGATGGAATGTCACGGCGGGGCAAGATGTGTTTAATCGCCTCCGTCTGCTTTTGAACCGCCGAGAACTGCTGGGCGAAGTCCTCGACGGTGTCGCCGAATAGGCCGCTCTGGGAGATAGGAGCGTCGAGAAACCGTGATTTGTCGACGTCTGCCATCTGGGCCAGAGTCAGCCATAGGTGTCGCTCCTGGACCACTATGGTGGACATCACCTGACCAAGGGAACGCGCTGTCACCTTTGTAGCCCGGAGGGCGAAGTCGGTGGCGGCGCGGAGTTCCTCCATCGCACCTTGGTCAGAACCTTTCTCGTGCAGGTGTTTCAACACCTTGGCCTGGTACACCTGTAAGGTGGCCATGGCGTGCAAGGCAGTGGCAGCGTGTCCAGCGGCGTGATAAGCCCGGCCCGCGAGAGCGGACGAGAGCTTACACGCCTGGAGGGGAGATGGGGCCGATCCCGCCAGGTGGCGGCGCCGCGCGGGCATAGGTGCACCGCGACAGCGCGCTCGACCTGAGGGACTGCCTCATAACCCCGGGCTGCACCGCCATCGAGAGAGGTGAGGGGAGAGGAGCTGAGACGTGGACGAGAAGAGTGCGGGGCTCGCCAAGTCCTCACCAGCTCCTCATGCACCTCTGGGAAGAAAGGTACTGGGGGAGAGCGTGGCGGCGCCGCGGGTTGATGCCGTGAAAACGGCAGCCCGCAGGATTATGCTGGCGGCTGCCGAACACTCTTTTAGTATAAGCTCTTTTAGAAGTTCGGCAGCACGCCAGCAGAGAGAGTGTGAACTCAGGAACTCTTTTCCTTTTTTTTTATTATCTTTGGCTCAGAGACGAGGCTCCAAAAGCAAAAGTCTGAATAAGTGGTTGCACGCCGCCATCTTATTTACCCGTATGTACGGGGGAGTGGCTCGGCATGCAAATACCACTCGCCAATGTTCATGAATGTTCATTGGCCTTTTGAATAAGGCTTGGAGATGATTGGACTCTCAAGCGAGTTCCCATATGTAACGTCGTAGTGAAACGACTGAAGGGGAACTATAATAGTACCGTATCTCAAATACCTACTAAAATAACAGACACCCACATTTTTTCATCTTTAAATGCATTTTTTTTTTTTCATTTTCTCAAAAAAAAAAAATCCTAAACAGAGTTTTAATTCATAAACCCAACCAACCAGCTGAGGTGAATCACAACATTGCAAATTATAGCTGTAAATCCTGTCTGCAGTGCTTAATAGTTCACACACAATAAGTTATGAAAGAGACTGACAACTGAATTCAATATCTTAAGTGACTCCTTTTTTAAAGTTTCAGGACTCGCACCCGAATTCTGCGCGCCAGTGTGCTTGATGTGCCCTGTATGAACGAAACTGCAGTCGACAAGTTGTCTCTCACGTCACTGACATAGTATGACAGAAGAGCATGTTTCATACCGTATTTTTGACTGTCAATCACTAATGTTAGGACTGTCAACTATCTCAGTTCATGAAAAATGCCAGGTGTGAGTTCAGTCAGTGAGACAAAAGTGTTTCGGTAGAGGAGGAAAAAAGAGAAACAGAATTCAGTCCAAAAAATTATAAATGTATGTGCGGTTTTGCCTGGATGATGCAATCTTTAGAGCATTTTCTCACCTGCTTTGAGATGTCTGTGAGGTGTTAGAACATTTGGAAGATTTGTATTTCATGTGAATCCACTCTTATGATGCATATCAAATGTTTGTACACAAACAAGCTGCTTAAAATAGGCCCAGTGCTTGTGCGACTCAATGGCCAAGAGCCCAGTCAATGCCCTGTTCTATTATAAACAAACGCCGAGTCCAATCTATCATCTCCAGCCCATAAAGCAGCACAGTGGCCTCACTAAAGGATGATGTTGCTGCCTAGCATGACTGGCATAAAGAATGAACCCATGAAAGGAGCCAAAAAAAGAAAACAAACTACAATGACTACGATGATTTCTGATGTGACTCACATGGAAAGGCAGTGGAAAGCTCTCAAATCCCCACTCAGATCGATCTTCTCCATCATAAGAGAATGCAAAGGTCAAGATTACGGTGTCACTGTCATTGAGATTTTTCGTTTTCAGGCTGAATCCATACAACATAAAAGCTGTTTATGTGAGGAAACAGTCCAAAAAAAAAAAAAAAAAAGCTCTTTTTTCCTTAAAAATAAATTCTGTAATATTGATATTCTTCTTTTGTTCCATTTTAGGTTTTATGTGTGTTTTCTTTAGACCCCAAAGTTTAGAGTTTAGCCCTGGCATGCATAAAATTCAATGGTTTCACACTGCACGCGTAAGCAGGACATAAGCAGAGCCGAAGCACCTAAACTGCGTCTTTTGTACAGACTTCGCTATAATGGGTAAGTTGGCATTGATTTATTTCCATGTAATTGAGGTCAAGAAGCTTATTTTATTACTAAATTATTTTTTTTTAAACTCTTGACGACGAGTGTCGTCCATGATGGTCTTCTTGGCAGTTGCACTCTGAAAACTACCGGCCTGTGACATGTGCGTTTGTTTACAAGTGTCATCATGATGTCAGCATGACACCTGTTCTTATGGCAACATGTAGTTGTAATAATAAATATAGGCTATATATATATATATATAGGCTAATATAATAATTACAATTAATCTGTAACGTCAGAAAAAAAACAGTATAAATTAATTGTTTTGGAAGTTCAGGAAACAAATATTTTTTATCTTGTTAATTACATAATACTGTGTTTATAACACGGTAGATATCATCAATGTACTTTTTGGGGTAAAACTGCTACTTTTTCCTGTGTATTTTGGCCATAATCAATACATTGCCACTGGAAGCGAGCATAAGCGGCGCAGCAAAAATAGACTCGGGGCCAAAACGATCGCTGCACTCACGCTTCTGCTCTGCTCCTGCTACACGCTGCCGCGCCGCCACTGCGGGCGGTGTGAACGCTCTCATTTGTTAACATGGGCACCGAAAACAATACGTGCTGCTTATGTCTTGCTTACGCGTGCAGTGTGAAACCGGCGTTAGCATACCGGAAAGCCACATTTTGTTATTAAGCAAAGACCCGGAACAGCAATTATCTATTAATAGTGCAGTCAGTCATTTTTTGTTATTATGTGCTGAAATGGATGCAAGATCAGAACATGCATAGTCAGCCCTGATTCATTGATTCATTTCCAAAAATAAGGGCTTACTGAAACAATGTTACCGCCACCGAAAAGGTCATTGCAACTTTTTTTCTCACAATTCTGACTTTTTTTTCTCAGAATTGCGCGATATAAACTCACAATTGCGAG
Organism: Labeo rohita; assembly: GCF_022985175.1. Taxonomy (NCBI): domain Eukaryota; kingdom Metazoa; phylum Chordata; class Actinopteri; order Cypriniformes; family Cyprinidae; genus Labeo; species Labeo rohita. The sequence goes on along the minus strand of NC_066882.1, from coordinate 18,770,652 downwards.
AAATAAAAGTTTTTATCTTGCAACTCTGACATTTTGTCTCGCAATTGAGAGTTTATATCTCGCAATTCTGACTTTTTTACTCAGAATTGTGAGATAAACTCGCAACTGTGAGTTATAAAGTCCAATTTTGAGGGGAAAAAAGACATGTTCTCAGAATTGCAAGTTTATATCTTAAAATTCTGGCTTAATAACTCGCAATTGCGTGTTTAAAAGTCAGAATTCTGAGATATAAACTTGAAATGAGGAAAAAGTCAGAACTGTGAGTTTATATCTCACATTTCTGACTTTATAACTCGCAATTGCGAGTTTATGTCATGTAATTCTGAGAAAATTCAGATTTGCAAGCTTGTATCATGCAATTCAGAGAATAAAAGACAGATTTGCACAATTATCTCACAATTCTGACTTTATAACTCACAATTGCAAGTTTGTATCTCACAATCCTGAAAAAATGTCAGAATCACGAGTTTGTATCATGCAATTCAGAGAAAAGAAGACAGATTTGTGAGTTTATCTTACAATTCTAAGAAAAAAGTCAGATTTGCGAGTTTATATCATGCAATTCTGAAAAAAAGACAGATTTGCGCATTTATATCTCACACTTTTGACTTTATAACTCACAATTGCTAGTTTATATCTCACAATCCTGAGAAAAAAAATGTCAGAATTGTGAGTTTGTATCATGCAATTCAGAGGAAAAAAAAGACAGATTTGTGAGTTTATATTCTACAGTTCTAAGAAAAAAGCCAGATTTGTGAGTTTACATATCACTATTCTGAGAAAAAAGTCAGAATTTTGAGTTTATCACGCAATTCTGAAAAAATGACAGATTTGCGCATTTATATCTCACAAACCTGAGAAAAAAAATGTCAGAACCGAGTTTGTATCATGCAATTCAGAGAAAAAGACAGATTTGTGAGTTTATATTCTACAGTTCTAAGAAAAAAGCCAGATTTGCGAGTTTACATATCACTATTCTGAGAAAAAAGTCAGAATTTTGAGTTTATATCATGCAATTCTGAAAAAATACAGATTTGCGCATTTATATCTCACAAACCTGAGAAAAAAAATGTCAGAATTGCGAGTTTGTATCATGCAATTCAGAGAAAAAGACAGATTTGCGCATTTATATCTCACATTTTTGACTTTATAACTCACAATTGCAAGTTTATATCTCACAATTCTGAGAAAAATATTTGTGAATATATTTGTGAGTTTATATCACAATTTTGAGGAAAAAAGACAGATTTGCACATTTATATCTCACTTCTGACTTTATAACTCACAGTTGCAAGTTTATATCTCACAATTCTGAGAAAAAAAAAAGTCAGATTTGCGAGTTTATATCACGCAATTCTAAAAAACACAGATTGGCAAGTTTACATCTCAGTTATGAGAAAAAAATCAGAATCTCACAATTCTAACTTTTTTCAGAATTTCCAGTCAGAATTGTGAGTTTGAATCACACAATTCTGAGGGGAAAAAAAATCTAATTGTGAGTTTATATCTCAATTCTGAGAAAAAAAGTCAGAATTGCGAGAAAACAGTTGTGAGATAAATTGTGAGATAAAAAAAACTGCAATTATCTTATTTATTTTTTATTCCATGGTAGAAACAGGCTTGTACATGTACATGTAAAACTTTAATGAGGGAAAATGATTTTGAAAAACAGCAAAACACCTACTAGAGTTCAGGACTCCACAATCTGTTTGGATCAGTTAGTCATAGCCAGTTGTCAATGAGCTTTACACTAAATGTTATGTCTTACAACTAATTTCACAATGTCTATAAAAAGTGTGAAAATGTTCACTTGAGTGTTATTTGTAGATATCCATCCAGTTGTGCTAATCAGTCAATTTCAAGTCAGTGTTCTTATCTGCAGATGATTATCGGTCTTGTTTTCATGTCATTACAGTTTCATTTCATTACAGTTTCATTTGAGGTAAGGGATTGTTAGTGCCTACTGGAAAATGCACAGATCGTGAAAGACTAGAATGAGATAAAACATATTGTTCTTCATGTTTACAAATCACAACACCAGCAAACTTTTGTGCTTTTGTGCTGAAGCACAGAAATGGTGGATGACATTAGCATGCAATTTTAAGATGCTGCAAATCATTAGACATTTGTGAATAATTCTTATAGGAGTTTGTCTAAAAGGTTTCTGAATAAGCCGAGGTCATGAATAAAACTCATGTTAGACTTGTTGACCATGAGATTACCATGACTCACGCTCATTTTCGGAAATGTGTTGCATAAGAGTTTTCAAGGACTTAGCACTAAAACTCTGTATAAAAACAATGCAAAAAAAATAATTATCTTAGCTAGTTTTCAGGAAGCCTTGAATGAAAACAAGATACATTTATTTAAAATATTTTTGTATACACTATGTATATTCATTTAATTATTTTTTACCTCACACACACACCTAGAAAATGATTGTTTTGCACTGTAAAAATGACATCAAGCAACAGATATTATAAACCGTATATCCAATGATGCAGTAATTTCACCCATTACGGGTAATTGAGTTTCCTGAATAAAAGTAGCAGACGACGCACCTGCTTCAAACTACAATAATGTCCCTGATAGAAAAAGACATCTAGAGATATCCGGCCCTCTCTGAATTACCATATTTTGATTGCAAGTAGTTTCTACTATCATGATCAATACTTATTGAATTACACCTTTAAATTTTGTGCAGGCACAAACTATAAATGTCTAAGACTCTAAATCTGAATGACTTTTTCATCCAGCCTCCACATGCAAAAGCCACAGGATTTACAAAAGACGCATTTAACTGTGCTAGCACAGAGTACTACTTAGACTAAAAATCAAGGGAATTTGGTTCAAGGCTTTATTAGAGTGGACTTACTTGTGCTACAAGAGAAACGTCAATGAAAACACAACATTTTGCTGGAATTAAATGTTTCTGTGTCTTTATGGCCTTGGTTTTTACAATAAGGCTTATTTAATTAGCCTAATGATCATTTGAATGCACACAGTCTGCCCTTTGATTCATAAAAGAGAGCAGTGATACGTGAACCATTGATGATTGATTCATAAACCGCTTTGTAACGTTGCCAAAAATTCTAAATGATCACAACCATTATATTTTAATAACAAGAGCGCACGTTTAATAAGGAAATAAATTATATGTCACACTCTTTACTTTCTAACAGCAAAGTAAAGAAAAACTCTGCTATGACAAGGGCAGCAAAGTTTTGCTGGGGCAGGGAAACAATCTCTGGAGCATCCAGCAACACAAACACTGAAGTAACCGAAATAGAGGTCACTTCCCTAGGTTAACAAACTTGCACATCCCCTACCTGAATGTTTTCTCGGCTCTTAAAGCTCCGTCCAAAGAGCCTGGGGACAGACAGGATGGACGATAAGGGGTAATTCACATAGAAGAACTATACTCTCTCTTATTTCAAGAAAGCAACTGTCCTAGATTCAGGCTCTTTGACCTTTTAACCCAACGGTGTTGCTGCACCAGCCATCGCAAACAATCGCTGGATGAAAACAGTGGCCTTTAAAATGCTTTAAAAGCATCTGCTTGACAGTCAGAGAATTGGAGCCAGTCTGCTAGTCACTTTAAAATGGTTGAAGAGGCGTCTGATCGGGATATGCTATCGGCATTTAAATGCATCTTTTTGAATAGCGTCAGATTCACTGAACTTTAAGTGACTTACTGTGAAATTTCACGTCTGAGCCAGGCATTTCCACTGGGATGTGTTGGAAGCCCTCTTCACTTTCATTCACTCCATCAAAATGGAAAGAAAGGGCTTTGGTATAACCTCAGCGCAAGGACAGATTATAGTTTTGCAAGGCACATGCACCTGGGAATGGATGGACATACAGGCTTCTTTTAAACGGGTGTACAGTCACCCTCAAGTCGTTCTAAACCTGGATGATTTTTTTCTTTTGTGGGACACAAAAGATGTTTTTCTGAAGAACAATGGGGTCTAAACAAGGTTGGAACACACTGGGGAAAAACAACAACAATAATATCTTATTTTTGTGTTTCACAAGTCATACAGATGAGGACGAGTAAACTGAATTTTAACTTTTAGGTAAACTATCACTTTAAGATATATGAATGACCTTATACATTGTCAGGTTTAAGCATAATCTTTTGCATGTAAACATCTTCAAGCTGCTGATCAGTAATCTGAAATTGTTTACAATCAAGAAGTCACAGTTTCTGAGCATCATACAAGGTCAGACTGCATGGTTTTCGGTCTTAACATGTAAATCACTTCTTATCATCATAAAAAATTGTTTTGCAAACAAAATGAATTAATTTCTTTCTCTTGTGGTGTATTTATTTGTTTATTATTAGGTTTTCATTTACTGAGTATTGACTCGCTTTTCCCAGTTGCTTGCAACTGAAAAATTACTTCTGACAGCATATAAAGAAATACAAACAATTCTGTGCTCTTCAGAAGACTTCTGAGAAACTTTTACAACAGAAAAAGAAGATAAAATGGAAATGCATTTTCCGCATTAATGAACAAATTCAGCAGTAATAGATGTTCATTTGTGCTGTATTTTATTACAGGGTCTCTGGTGTTTCAAACACATCCACTGCTTTAAAACATGTGGACCTGCATATAGCATTGTTTCAGCATCCAATAAATGCATGTTTCTCGAAGCATGGTGCTGGAGAAATCAATTTTATGATATTAAGATTGGGTCTCTGATATAGTCTGGCCTTAGAGAAATAACAGTTTTCCATGTTGCTTTTCAATGCTCAAGTAATTTCAATTATGTGTGTGTTGCATAAATTAAAATCACACACATACACATAAACAAAGGAGTCATTTGTAATGGACTTACAACAATAAAAAAAAAACACATCATTAGGCATTATTCCAAACCATGATTAATTATGGTTCATCCATAAATCTGCAATCAAATCAAATTTCCAAGTTTCAAATAATAAATTGCCCATGTTCATTACTCATGTTGTCAGGTGAGAGGCGTAGAGAAGCTGCTGAGAGTGAAGATTTATTGAAATGAGCAGCTGTCCTTGTGTTGTGCTTTTTGGTTATCATTTTCATAATAAATAGACTCTTTCTATTATTATTTTCCATTGGTGTGATGCTAAACCATTTGTGTGACATTGCAAAATAATGGACAAAGCATGTTTATGACAGGGAGTGGGGTGCTTTAATGGAACGCTAGCAGCAGTCAAAAGAATATTGTTCTGCTTAGAAATTTTGCGTTTGAAATTCATTAGCTACAGTGAAGGTGTCAACATCATGCTTGTTATGAAAATAATCCACACCTTTTCTAATTAGCATGCTTAATGAAAGGCTTAATGTCACTTCATTTTAATGTTTTCTCTTGAAAACAGAAAACTCCCTTTTTGTTTGTAAAGAGTAGTCAGCCGTGACAGTTTATTGTTTATTCTAGAACAACACGAAAGCAAAATGAACCAATAATATTCTTTAAAAAAAAAAATACTAATGATGATGATTTAAAAAATCTCAGCCAGTGTTGTGAGTTTGGACAGAACAATGCTTGATACATTTCACGTTTTGTTTTATTTTGTTTTTAGTTATTTCTGACAGCCTTATTTCTTGCTACAGTAATTTCCTTTACACGCTTCACAAGAAAATTAAAACACATGCGTGCACATAAAAGTGATTGCTGATTTGCTGGTAGTAATAAACTGCTGTTGACCTGAGAATTCAGTCTTACAAAAAAAAAAAAAAAAAAAAAAAAAACATATTTTTGTCAGATATCATTGAAACTGAAGATTGTGTATTTGTAAACTAAGGATGTTAGGTGTGAAAAGTAAACATTAAAAAATAAACAGAATGATGCATCACGCATTAACAGTTTCATGATTAAAAAAAAATATTCACAATTAAACTAATTTGCAATTATTTAATATATATTAGAGAGAGAGAGAGAGAGAGAGAGAGAGAGAGAGATTAATTCTGTGACAGCAACGCTTCAGAAATGCATTTTTTCATTAATAAATAGAAAGTATTGCATTTATTTAAAACAGAAATCTTTTGATACTTTTGATTTTGAATTTAACGCATCTTTGCTGAATAAAAGTATTAATTTCTTTTAAAAAATATAAAAATCTACCTGACCTCAAACTTGTGAATGGTGGTGTACATTGCATATTTGGTCGGCATCAGAGTCAGAAATTTTCACGGGCATTTATTACATTTGTGAGGGTTTTTTTTCACCTTATTATTTTAATCATTACAATATGTTGTCTTTAATGTCAAATACTTAAATTTACCCAGTTACTTTAATCAATATTTTAAACTTTTGTCAATAAGAATAGACTGTTTATAATTGCATCTCAATTATACTTGTGAAAATACAAGAGCTCATAGGGCTGCAATATTATAACAAAAATCACTGTGTCTGGGGCCATGCACTGAAGGTGTGATTGGCACCTATTGAATCTTCTTCTTCTTTTTCTTCTTATTATTATTCTTTTTCTTCAGTCTATGGCAGTCCATAGAACCAGTTGCAGGAAAGTTATGAAATTTGGCACACAGGTAGACAGAAGACTATGTCAGTATAGCAAATATGGAGTCTCTAACTCAATCCCTCTAAAACCACCAACTGTTCAAATTTGCACTTATGTTTATGCTAATAACTTCTGAACCGTAATGTTTAGATGGAAAATCCTTTATTCCCCTGATTCCTTGGCTCATGCAGAGTGAAATAGACACTAAAACTTTCAATTCTATGGTCTGAGACTTTAAACAATTTTTAATAGTTTGAAAAACATACTTTTTCGAAGTTGTCCAAGACGATTTTAGCCAAACCGTTTTCAAATAACATGAAAGAGTTCAAAAAAGAGCATGCAAAGATGAACGTGAGGCTATATCTCTGCAAAGCTTCAGCGTATCATTGCGTGTTATAATTACCATGATCTAAGCCTACCTGCACAGTTTGGGCACAACAACACCTAGTGGATTGGAGATATGAAAATGAAAAGAGTCAAACCATACAAACTTTTTTTCACCCCATGTCAGCTGTTTTGGGCGTCCGCCATTTTGAATTTTGTCATAAAATGATATAATTTCGAAACTTGGTACGTGTCTTTGGCACCATGCCCTGATGGCACTCCAAAATTTTTAGGAAAGTTATAATGTAATTTCCAAAAATTTTAATAACTTTTGAATATATTAGCCTATGGTAATTAAACTAGTCTCAATGTATTCAAACCTTCTATTCGCCATTTTGATTTGTGTTAAAAACCTACTTTTTCAAACTCCTACACCGTTGGTTCAATTTTTACCAAATTTGACTTTTCAGACCATGCTGACAAAAAGTTATGGATTTCGTGTTGATACACAAAATGGTTATTAATGCATCAGCAAATTTGCTGGATTAATAACTATGTCTGAGACTGTATCTCTGCAAAGCTTTGACATATCTAAAGTGATAACACATTTAATCATAATACTTGTGGTTGAATTTATGATTTTCAGCCACTTTGACTAAAATCATCTTAAAATGGCTTCAATTACTCATTGCTACAGTTGGTCTGATGCTTGCTTCTGTGGTGCTTGGCCCATTAATTGCTCCTTGCAGCTATATTATTGTAATAATGATTATTACTTTCGACATAGGAAACAATATAAAAACGTTTTTGTTTTGTGGCTTTTATTTACATTGTATCTGCACTGTGTTGTTTATGATGAGGCAATTCACGAGCGTGTGCACTCAACACAGCTCCTGCGTTTTCAGCGCTGTCTAATCTAACTGCCTCTGATTGGCCAGTGTATTCCTTAGTTCAACAGAAACGCATTTGATTGGTTATAAGGTTCAACACTCCACAAAACAGCACACAAAAGCAAGTCATTTAGCGAATTGACACTTTTCATTCATTTAATCACGATACATTGTTTAATTGTGTTTATTTGTCTTGAATTTATGGGGCATTTTTCAAGCCCCCGTTAATTTCTGACCCTGGTCAGTACTACATGAAATCCTTGAGCTCAATCAATAGTATTAGTTTGGGACTAGCTTAGGTTGGCTGGTTAGCATTTCAAGTTAGCCACATCACCTGCTGCAATGAGCATTGGTCTCCACTGCCAATTGCTCAAAACTAGATGTGAATTATGACAAAATACAATTTTAATAATATCAATAAATATTAATAAATAGTTCTTAAATATTAAAATGTTTCCCTGTCTGCTGTTTTTCACATCTCCTGAGGGTTCATAGTGATAGGTCTGAATCATCCATGTTCTTGACATCATTAGTAACGTTATCTACCAGCAGGGGCTAACGGGTCCATGCTAAGCAGCCTAACCCTGAACCCTTGGTGATACCATTTATGGCTTAGATGATTGGCCTCCTGAACTGACTGCCCATTAGCGAAGATGGCAGCATGCAGGTTGCAAACTGCCAGAGATGAATGGAAATGCTAACGGATAGCTCTCTCCAAGTGTTACACTGCCTCCTTACATTTCAATACCAGTCACCTATATGGTGTCATTTTTATACCATCAAAGTTGGTGACATCAATACAAGTGCAAGCAGTTCCAAATTTAAATTATACCTTCGTTAAAAAAGGTATTATAGCATTGTCTTGTCTCTTTTGATCTTCCTCCTTTTGTTCTCTGTGTCTGAATGTACCATACAAGCACAATATGAGATTGATCAAACAGTCAGTGTGAAAGAAGCTGTCTCTTACTACAGGATCAATGTGATAGAGAAAGTGAAGTGTGGCGTCCCGGCTCTCCATTTGCAGATAATGCACGCAGCCGAACACTGCAATTAGTGGCAGGGGGGAGGAGCGGAGCTGCTATGGTGCTCTGAGACAAATGGGCTCATCAGACAGCTCTCTCTGTAGCCCAGAGTCACATACTGCATTCCAATTACCACTGGCACCACACACACACACACACACACAGTGTCTGGACGTGAGGGGGGGCTGCAGAGACAACCGCAGGTAAAACACACAAGATGTTTACACTTGATTGACGTCAGGCTCACAAGGACAAATGGACCAGAGGGCTTCATTACATTTCTCACAGTTGTGCTATGCGCTAGTCTGTCTTGTCGCATGTTGTTTGCGGTAGCCTCAGCGTGAAATGTCTTTGGGAAGTCAGTTCCTTCAGGAAAACAAGAACACGACTGGAAACATATGCATGGAAAGCCTGGTTCAATTCATGAATTGGAATTTAAATGGATCACATCTCACAGGAAGCTTCAATTCAGAAACAACTTCGATGTTTGGGGTTGTTTTTTATGCTTTTGAATCTCTTATGCTCAACGAGACTGTATTTATTTAATCAAAAATATAGTAAAAACAGTAATGTTTTGAAATATTTTAAATAACTAGTTTGAATTTAATACATTTCAAAATAATTTATTCCTATTATTGCAAAGCTGAATTTTCAGCAGTCTTCAGTGTGTCACATGATCCTTTAGAAATCATTCTAATATGCCGATTGCTGCTCGAGAAACATTACGATGTTGAAAACAACTGTGCTGCTATTGTAGGAAATAAGATTTTTTTTTTTCCAGGATTCTTTGATGAATAGAAAACTCAAAAGAACAGCATTTGTTTGAAAAAGAAATGTTTTGTAACAATGTAAAGATATTAACAGTCAATTTTGATCAACTCAATTAATTCCTGGCAAAAATATTAATTTAAAAAATATTTCAGGATTCCTCCATATAGTGGACTTCAGTGGGAGACAACAGGTTGAAGTCCAAAGTGCAGTTCCAGTGCAGCTTCAAAGGGCTCTACACCATCCCAGCCAAGGAATAATTGTCTGATCTAGCGAAAACATAAGTCATTTTCTAAAAAATAAATGATTATACTTTTCAAACCACAAATGCCCGTCTTGCATCTCTGCATTGCGCATCTACGACTTCATGCATTATGTAATCATGCTGGAAAGGTCATGGGTTAGTTCTTCGTCTGTGTACTCAAACTCAAAAAGGTAGGGTAGGGCATAAAACTCCCATTTCATTTTCTTTTCAAACTTCAAAATCATCTGACGTTGTTTTACCTTTTTTTGCAAAGAGTGTTTGACTGTGTTTGCTAGTTTGCTTTGTAAACACTGGGTTGGTACTTCCGCCTACGGCACGTGACCTTTCCAACATGATTACGTAATGCTAGTGCAAGATGAGCATTTGTGGTCAGAAAGTATATACATTTTTATTTTTGTTATAAAATGACTGATCGTTTTGCTAGAGAAGACCCTTATTCCTTAGCTGGGATCATGTAGAGCCTTTTGAAGCTGCACTGAAACTTCAATTTGGACCTTCAACCTGCTGATCCCCACTGAAGTCCACCATATGGAGAAAAATCCTGAAATGTTTTCCTCAAAAACCTTAACTTCTTTTTTTCGACTGAAAAAGGAAAGACATGAACATCTTTGATGACATGCAAGTGAGTAAATTATCAGGAAATTATTCTGGAAGTGAACTAATTCTTTAACAGAATAAATGAAACCAATTGAGCCACTCAAATATGCAACACAGGCTCATTGGAAATCCTTCTATATACATTTCTGCAAAACTGAAAAAAACGTACCTATACGTACAAATCACTGCAGTTTCCAGTTGAATTGAACACTAGAGGCAATAAAACTCAGGCAACTTTTATTCCTTTTCATACGAAGTGTGATTTACAGAGAGTTTTGATTAATAAAACCTAATTTTCACACTATTACTTACAAAATATATCATGGCTTTAAAACTATTTTATCATCCTACGCAATTTAAAAACTGATACTTTTGAACGTCGTTGTCACATATACATCTTCATATGCATGAGTTTTCGAGTATGTTCGCTCTGTAACTCGCGCTATACGGCATAGCTCTTGCGTGATGAAGAGCTCCGGTACAAACCCCGTGAAACTATGGTTCAACTAAACGCTCAAATTCACATAAGAAAGATAAAATAGCACCGCTGCATCAACAAATGCGTTTTTATATCAATTATGCATTTGTTAACACTATTGGTCAGGTTTAGGGTTGGGTTTAGTGTAGGGGATATCTCCAACACAACTTTAGCGACACTCCCCGGATATTTGAATTCTGAACAGCCGCAATACGTACCTCAAGCAGTGTAATAAAAACGCAGCAATACGTGCCTGTACCAACGTATTAAAAATGTGCCATGGTCACGTATTATATGTGTTTTTTAGTGCCAATTCACTTTAAAGGTGACGTCCACTTCCAGAACAACAATTTACAAATAATTTACTCACCCCCTTGTCATCCAAGATGTTCATGTCTTTCTTTCTTCAGTCGTAAAGAAATTATGTTTTTTGAGGAAAACATTTCAGCATTTTTCTCCATATAATGGACTGATATGGTGCCCCGATTTTGAACTTCCAAAATGCAGTTTAAATGCGGCTTCAAACGATCCCAAATGCGGTTGTAAACGATCCCAGCTGAGAAAGAAGGGTCTTATATATGTAACGATCGGTTATTTTAATCAAAATAATAAAATTCATATACTTTTTAATTCCAAACGCTTGTCTTGTCTTACTCTGCCTTGACTGTTTTTTTCCGGTTCATGACAGTTAGGGTATGTCGAAAAACTCCCATCTCATGTTCTCCCTCAACATCGAAATCGTCCTATATCACTGTTTTACCTTTTTTGTTAAGGGTGTTTGATCTTTGCATGTTCACTTTGCAAAGACTGGGTTGGTACTTCTGCAGCGATGTAGGACAATTTTGAAATGGTTTTTGAAGTTGAGGGAGAAAATACGTTTGGAGTTTTTCGACATACCCTAACTGTCTTGAGCCAGAATACGCAGAGTTCAGGGAGAGAAAGGCAAGATGAGCGTTTGAGATTAAAAAGTATATAATTTTTTTTTTTTTCTTCCTCAGCTGGGATCGATTACAACCACATTTGGGATCGTTTGAAGCTACATTTAAACTGCCTTTTGGAAGTTCAAAATCGGGGCACCATATCAGTCCATTATATGGAGAAAAATGCAGAAATGTTTTCCTCAAAAAACTATTTCTTCACGATTGAAGAAAGAAAGACGTGAACATCTTGGATGACAAGGGGGTGAGTACATTATATGTGAATCTTCGTTTTGGAAGTGGATTTCTCCTTTAAAACTCTCGCGAAACGTACACACAATTACGGTGCTGCAGAAATGTATGTAGAGGCATGTATTTCCAATGAGCCTGGGTTACAAATATCTGATTTGTAGCACAACATGCACATACAACTGAATGAAAAAAAAGGCTGAATTCAAATGATTTACATCACAGCATAAAATGATCTGCTGTTGACCTAAGAGCATCAAAATATCCACACACGTTACTCTATAGAATTGCAACACTGACTGGTTCAATTACGTGTTTCTTTTTTTTGGTTAGAGAAGCTCAAGGACACTGTTTTAATTGCAAATTGGGGTCGCTAGGTGTGAAACATGACATTGAACTGCTTAGATGCTGTTCTCTGGTCTCAAGAGGATATAGCAATGTTAAGAGATTAATATATGAAATGTTAGATTCTCTGCGGAAAACACTTCAAGCTTGGTGCCTTGCTCGTTGCTCTGCAGTTTCACAGTGGAAATAACAACATCTAATTATTATTCTGCTCGGACAATCAAAGGAAAGACACGCACAAGTCTAAACAATTATTCAACATTGAGTACGCCAATGTATTTTCAATACATTAATTTCACATCCCTGTTCCTACATGAAAACAAAAACCATTCAACAGTTTAGATTACATGCCTGGGGGAATTTAATTTACAGCACTGCACATCAAAGTTATGCAAGGGGGAATTACTAAGGAAGCTCTGCCTTTGGAAACCTGAAATAAGTCATAATCATTAAAATCAGTCTTTTCCTCTGAATTTCAGTTAATTGGGCCTTGAGGACTCACCGTTTTTTACAGCGAGTCGTTGAGAGCGTAATGCGTGTCACTTTTTTTTATGCACTAGAAACTGAGATAGATGAAACGCGCTGACACTTTAAAACCCCTCTAATCCAAGCACAATGATAATGACCTGAGCTGCACGAGCAAAATTCACACAAGGTCAAATTGAACTCGAGATTGAATTGGTTACAGTGAACAACCGATGCCCTTCTTTAGCAATAGGTGTCTTGGCAAGGACATTGCTACCATTTCCCTTCAGGAACCCAGAGATGAGATGTCACTTATTTGTACACTACTGTTCAAGTGTTTGGGGTCAGAAAGATTTTGTTGTTGTTTAGAAAAAAATTGATACTTTTATTCACCAAGGACATTAAATTGATCAAAAGTGACCGTAAAGACATTTATAATGTTACAAAAGATTGCTTTTTCAAATAAATGCTGTTCTTTTGAACCTTTATGCTTCAAAGAATCCTGAAAACAAATACATCAAGGTTTAAGTATTAAACAAAATATTAAGCAGTACAATTGTTTTTAACATTGCTAATAATTAAATATTTATAATAAAGTACCAAATCAGAATGGCAAATCAGAATATTACAATGACTTGTGTAATGATGCTGAAAATTCAATTTTCCATCACAGAAATAAATGACATTTTAAAATAGACTAAATTATAAAATATAATATTTCAAAATATTACTGTTTTACTGTATTTTTGATTCAATACATGCAGGCATAAAAAATGCTAATGTATATGGATATTGTTGTGTTTTATTAATCTAGTGACTGATGCACATCAAAAAGCTCTTATAGACTTGGGCTTGTTTCATACAAATCACTAGATTGCATTAATTAACAAGAAGGTCATTTTATTAGATTATCATAAATCATTAAAAAAGTAAATATATTGCCACCTTGGAATTATAAGGTTCTAAGGTTCTCAGTTTTTGGATATTAAGCTTAAAAGTTTTTGCATTCCATATACTTTAGATAAAATCTGTTTTCTAAAAACGTCCCTTAAAAAACTTAAAAAAACACACCCATACACATAACGTAAATTAGTTATTACAGAATAAGAATAATGAGTATATGAATAACTAATTTTTGACAAAAATGTCAGGTAGAATGTCATAATTCCAAGATGACAATATGTTAAAAATATATTTAAAAGTAATGCTGTGACCTTTAAACATGGGTGTGAATGGGTGCAAAAAAAATCAACTTAATTAAGCCAGTAAACCATTCTTTGGAAGATCCAACAATGACTGTGTTCCCTTACACACTCTCGGAAAAGAGTTATAAAAGTTGTCACTGGATTCATACTTTTTCAAAAGGTACACTTTTGTACCTTATTTATCCCTAAAGTGTACCTAAATAGTACATGTTAGTACATTTTGAAAGAGTACAGCCACAGTGACAGCTTCTGTACCTTTTTTTCAGAGAGAAACTACAGCTGTTCCATCACCTCCTGTCAACTTCTTGTTTCCAACCCTAAACAACAATCATCAACAGGTGATTCCGACTGGGCCCGAAAGGGTTACAACAGGCAACCTACTATTAAAACGCATTAACAAAAGAACATGACTTCAATGACACACCGTGTCTTAGTCACAAAGAACGCACCGTGGAAGATTGAGTACGCAATGTGAACGTTAAAACCGCAGAAGCACGACCGACATCATTAAAAGCTTTTCTTCATTATCATTCAGTGTTTACACAGTGCTGAGTGTTTCTCTTAGAGGCTAATTCTTTGATAGAAAAACAGACTAATGGCACAAAGTGTAATTAAAGAGTGTGATGAGGCATTTAGACTCCACTGGGGTGAATTGGCTTTCTGTGCCCACAGCAAACTCACTTTCATTCACTGCCGTCCAGGAACATGTAGGCCACCCATTGGCTGTCTGCGATCTCCATGGAATAACACTATTGAGTACACAATGTTCTCTCTGTATATTGGAACAAATCTGCACTAGGAGTTAGCAACCTGTCCAAAAGAACAGAAATCCCTGTGGGACCTCTTGTGCTTGCGGGAGTCTTGATCTTTAAGTATCTAACTCCCATGCACAATCTCTTTTGCTGTATTTGGCCTTACGCAAGGGACTTGGCAAAACAGACCTTCTGGAGACTAAATTCACCTGAACATTCAATCTGAAATTAAATCTTTTCCAGTAAATTAAATGCATGTGACAGAACAAGTTGGAGGCCGTCAATTCATGAGCTATCAGCATGAATCCGCAAGTGAAGCCTGGTCAAAAGTTCAATGTTACAGAATCTGTAATTGTTGTTCAACAGTAGAATTTGTAATAAGGGAAGTATAACCTTCAACTGTTCTCGCTCAGAGGAAGGCGGAACATTGTAAAAGATAGAATCAAAAGGAGTTATACTAAGAAAAATTCAGGACTGAAAAGTTCAAACTTTTTCTGGATTAGCCACCACTTACAAAAACGCCACAATAACTAAAATAATAATAAATAAAGTCAAACCCTTTTTCTGTTCTCAGGTCATTCCATGAAATGGGTGCCTTTTCCATTTCCAAAAATAAAATAAGTTCAATATTTTTTAAATATCCAGGAAAATGATGACACCTTAAAATGACAAGAAATTGTATTGTACCATCTCAAGCTATGTAATTTATTATTTTATGACTATTTTTCTAACTCATGTTTTGGTATTTTTGTCAACCCTGTTACTGACACAATTGTTACTAGATACTATAGTTTATTTAGAACTAGAAATGATATACAGTAGGCATTAGCTTATTAATATACAGAGGGAGACCTTTATAATGTCTGAATTTTACATAGACAATCTTTAAAAACAGGGTTAGACCTAATTAATGTCATCCCTGTTACCCACACGTCAAAACCTGTTACTTAAAAGTAACAGACTGACAGCAACAGGCTTGACAATTTCAAACAAATTTGCTAATTGCTAGCTAGTAGTCAAGTTCAAAACAGCACATATTATAGATATAGATATATAGATATAGATACAGATATACTTTATTGCCAAACTTTAAGTCTGAAATTTTTCTTGCATAACAGTATGTTTGTTGCACACTCTTTACAAACACCTTTGCATCTTTACAAATTCTTTACAAAATCCTTTGTTTTCATTTTATATGGACCTTGTTCAATTCTAGGACAGCCTGATGTACAAAGGAATGTTTTAATTTCACTCGATTAAATATTGGGACATTAAATCGACGATTAGATGGTAAAAGCACAAATTCATGATACAATATATGACTAGGATTAGAAACAATATTCTTGTTTGTGTATATTGTACACTTTGATGGGAGGGATTTTACTTGTAGATATTGATTATATTAAATGTAAGAAATAATAGTTCAAATTGACATTTTAAAAATGGTAACAGGATTGCATGATGGCCCCCTCTCAGTCAAGCCTCATAAATCATCAAAAATAGAACATTAAAGAGACGTGAGAGAATCATGCTTGTGTTTTAAGTGTTGTAGTACATGAAAGTACATTATTTTACAGAGGGGTTTTGATTAGGGTAACAGGGCTGACATGAAATCAGGGGACACCAATAAAATGATTTATATTTTATAGAAAAAATGCATACTTATGCCAAAAACATTGCTTAACAAAGAGACTATGTTTAGAACAATATGCAAATGTGATTTTTATATCATTTTCCAAATTGAAAGTCCTGCTGAAAAAAAAAATTATAGTGAGGGACAGGCCAAAAACCTTACCCATACCAGCATAAATGCTATTTAAATTATTTAAAACAATATTTAATAGATTTTTTTATGTTTTTGGATGAATACTGATGAAGGCATACATAGTTTGTTTTTAAACTGCACATTTATTTGTTGTTATAATAAATCTGTTTGATTATTTCTTAGCAATGCAAAAGGCACAGATTTCGTGAAATGACCCTCTCACAACCACAATGTATAACACATATAACCAAAATGACAGTGGCTAAATAGCACTTCATTAAATATCAAAGATTTCTGTAGCACTGACGATTTCTGTAACAAAAATCTTATCACATTTGCCTCTGTCTGTGTGACGGCACACCAACAGGCATCTGAGAACGGCTCGATTTGAAAAAGGAGATATTATTTTTACAGATTAATTAAAAAAAACAACATGGATTTTATCATTATAGGGTAGATTTGTACGTACACTGCCAACACACATTAATGTTCAAACAACATGAAAAAGTGAACTTAGCATCCGATGACCCCTTTAAAAGATTATGGTTAAACTACTTTTGCTTTTCTGGGCCTTGAATGTGTCAGTTGCATTGCTGTCTATGCAGGGTCAGAAAGCTCTCAGATTTCAACAAAAATATCTTAACTTGTGTTTCGAAGACGAACGAAGGTATTACAGGTATGGAACAACATGGAACGAGTGAGTAATTCATGAGAGAACTTTTATTTTCTAGGGTGAACTATCCTTTAAATAGCATTATAAAATAAGATAAAATAAAATAAAATAAAATAAAATAAAATAAAATAAAATAAAATAAAATTCCACTGTTTGTTATGACAGACAACTTGTTGTCTAGTTTGGCTTCACTCCAACAGCAGAGGCTAACCAAACTCACTCTTAAGTCCTGAAAATTTCTAAGTTTTCTAAGTCCTGAGAGTCTTTGGTTATATAATACAGTTGTTGCTTTTGTTCGTAACAGAACTGTGTGTGAACAACAGAACTGCATTTATCAAACAGGACTGACAAGTGTATTGTGCTTCAGTGTGTAATAGTGTTTTCAACACCACAACCATCACCACCCAAAATGAAGAAGAATCAAAGCTGACGCTTCCTGTTTTCTGTCCGACATCTAACCAAATTACCTTTTCCCATCCACCCCTCCAGACCTTCCTCTCCCCTAAAAGTTTATCTGGAAATTTCTGCACAAAAGGTTGCAATGTCACAGTCAATATGTCACAGCACGCACCGTGCACTAGAATAGGCACATGTGACCCTGGAGCACCAAACCGGAGCGATTTCATGATGATGGATGTGTAGCGAGAAACCCGAGGTCTCCGTGCCAATTCCATACGTGACGACGCTTGGCCGCCGGTTCACTTGGGTTTTCCGCGGCAGGCCGGGCCGGTGAGGCCTCCGCTCTCTACCTGCTGTGCTGATTGCATCCTGATTCAGCCAAATCAGTTTAGTTGTAATGTGACAAAGCAATAGAACGTGGCAGAGCGCTCATAAAATTGCATTCTGCAGAGGTCTCTACTTGCTTGTTTTTTTCCCCTCTTTTCCTCTCCCTTAGTCATGGTTTCCTTCCACAATGATGCATTTCATCTGATGTGATTTATTTCGGGAAGAGGCGCAGAGACAATTGCAGTTAAAAGGTAAATGGTCCTAATCTAGTGCAAAGTCCCATCCTATTAACCTGCGAGTTCTGACCACATCAACATCACTCCCGGCTAAGCTGCCGGGATACTTCTGCCTTTATGACTCATTTTGGTTATATAGCCTGAGACCTTCACCTCCTCTGTGATTTTATTCAAACTCATTTGCAATTCAGCTGACCACACGCATTCAGTGCAAGGACGCTAGCTATATTGAGGAAATAAAACATGCTCCATTCATTTTCTTTTAGACAGAAACTGCCTCCCTAGTTCATTTACGAGTACACGACCACTAAAATTAGGATATCATGGCACGATGACTAAAAATGCATGCCCATTTTCATTAAAAGAAACATACTGGCAGCCTTTTTAGCAGTGCTACACATGTACTCGACACACACTCTGACAGAATTGTAATTCTGGCACAGAACCTCCATGTTTCCATGGCCACCCGGCTCTATTTCTGCTCTACGACAAATTGCTCAATGCACGCAATACAGAGATTAAATGTATCAAATAAACAATCCCTTAATTTCGTCAGCGCCACAGGACTAGATTGTGGCCAAACCCTCTCGAGCATTAAAGCCCCACCTAACAATCTGAAACTGCATGACACAGTGGGTTAGTTTCATATTGGTTGTCACCTGCTGGCTGTCAATTTGAGCCGGGAAAATAATCGAATGCTTGTTTCGAGGGCGCCCGCCGTGCTCACAAGACGCTAAAAGAGAAGGGGGGGGCAGACAGACAGTTCATTTACTACAACTATTTCTAATGAAGCATTTGCTGCCAAAATCCTCTTTATCACATTGTAACACTGGCCCAATACAGAATTACAGAGTGCTTTAATCTGAACGTTCATCCAGCAGATGATTACGTATCGCTGCTCTAAGCCCTCACGATAGCCATTGCCTGTCAACTTGAAAAGGTCCGAGTGTGGCACGACTGCACGTGTCTCTATTAAACAAGCCTACCTCTCGGTCTGGCGTCTGTGCTGGAGGAACATTACCATTTGCGCATTGTCTCTCCCAGTTGAGGGCTAGAGGCACAAATCAATGCTGTCAGAATTTACGTTTGGCTGTTCCATTCATTTTAAAGGACTGTACAGCGTTAAACACATCTTACCCGGCAGGTACTTTTAAATTTTATTATATATTCATATCCTACCCTCTCACTCTGTCTGTCTCACTCACAAACTGACGCCCTTAAGACTTCCCATAATGCAAAGTAATGCGCTAGCGTGTCTGGTTTTGAGGCTCACAAACCAACAGTGGCTCCATTTAAAAAAATAGTGAGCTGCCTTGCTGTCTGCTACATACTAATTGAAAGAGAACCTCATAAATATTTGGAGCACTTTACAGTATACACAAATATACATTATATTTAAAATTTATCTGTGACATTAATTTGTTTCTGGTCAAATTAATGTATTTTCCAAGCCAATAATTTTTAGATTTACATTACTTTTTTTATATTTAGTCATACTGAAAAAGCTTCAATTCAGTCAATCTTTTTTTTTTACCCTGTTTTAACGTGGATTTCTATGGAGACCAGAACACAACTATGAACTTCATGGCTCCGTTCACCGGTTACTCAGGAAAAAGGTGTCCCCCTTAAAGGGGTCCTATTATGCTCTTTTACTCTTTTCTTGATTTTGTTTTGGGGTGTACTAGAACATGCTTTGATCCTTGATGGTTCGAAAAACGCATTATTTTTAACATAATTTACATTATTACAATACATTTCTCCCAGCCTGGAACATATGGCTCAATTAGTTCCGGGTTTAATGAAGGCCTGCCTTCCTAAAAATGAAATGTGTTGTGATTGGTTAGCTGTCCCACTGCGTTGCGATTGGCGAACAGCTTAGATGCTGTTTCAGTACTGCTATGGCCCTTGTCAAAGAAGCAAGTTCTGTGTACAACTGTTAGCGCAAGCTAGATTAAAGTAATTCTTACGTTTTAAATATGGATTTTTTTCTTACAAAAACGCATCGATTCGCTACAGGAGGCCTTTATTAACGGAGCCCTGTGAGGCACTTTTTTATTATGGATGGATGCATATTATTGGACTTGTTTCGGACTGATGAGGAGAAACACCTGTCTATGCCATTCTAAAGCTTGGGAGTGCCAAGATAATTTTTAATATAACTCCAACTGCATTCGTCTGAAAGAAGGAAGTCATATACACCTAGGATGCATGGACGTGAGTAAATACGCTACAGTAGTGTTGGGTCCTATCATCAGCCTGTGAGACTGCCAATACATGATATTATCATGCTAATGTATTTAATTATTTACATACTTAGTTTCACTGCCCAAAACCAGCTCCAGCATAAGGCTAAAAGCAGCCTAACATTATCGAAAAACATCACTGATTAGACTAGCCTATTCTAGTGCAAGTTTATGCATTTTAAAAAACACTCACATTATAAGTGAAGCTATCTACACTGTATGATGAATAAATCTCTTACCACACACTGCACACATCTGCGGTGCGTTACTGCTCTGAAGCGGCCACTCTAGTCAATGCTTGTGTTTACACCCACAGTGCTGCGGCTCGTTGAAGAGGTTCTCCGCGCTGCATCGCTAAAGTTAAGCTAATCCCCCACCTCATCCCTACCCTCCCTCCAACAATTTGAATTTCCGTAGGCGGGATTTAATTTAATGATATTCTAATGGACCCCGTTAATGAACATCACTGCATGTGGAAAACAAACGTTGTAGTCCAAAGGAGCCATTAGTTGTAGTTCTTGAAAAGGAATTTTTTAAAAACGAAATATCTCCTTTTGGAGTGGACTTTGAGATTTGTAACTCTGTAGATCTTTTTTATGCCCAAAGATACACACCACACACTGACAAAAGTTCAAAAAGTGAAAAAGCATAATAGCACCACTTTAAATAAAAATTGAATTAAATGAAAGAATAAATGTCACTGAAACTAATAAACATTTCAGTCCAAAGGTTGTTGGCATGGTAGCTTTACTGCAATGTTGAACAGGCCAGTAAGGACTACAGGTGGAAAGATATATGTTTATAATGTGATGAAAAGCATCTTCTGGTTCTTATCAAAGAAGGATTTGGTGCATATGATAAACTAATCCAGTCATCCCACATAATATCACATTGAAATTTCAGATCATACTTCAGAGATTTAACTTCAAGTTAAAACGCTGGCTCAATTTATCCCACAGCATTTAGCTCACTTTGCTCCATTGCTGCCATTTTGAAAGAAAAAAAATAGTTCGCTTACCAATTCAAGCTAATATTCAGCTAAATAATTTTCATGGTTTTAAACATGAGAAATATTTTTAGACCTGGATAAAATTGCTTTGATGTAACAGCCATCAACTCCGTTATGAAAAAAGTCACTTTGACAAGCCTGGCAGAAATGATGAGTGGTTCCAAAATACATGGTCACATGACAGAAGTGTAAAAGTGTACAGTTGCCAAGTTACGTGAGTTACTTACCGCAATGTCCCCTATTTAGCAAATCTTAACAGTTAGACTTATTTAGCTGCAAATGTAACTACTATATTATCACCCAGCTCTTTATATCAAGTTGGATACACAGTATGTACAACTTTATTTGCATGCATACTGTATATTTGCATAGGTATATAACATATAGCATATCTCAGCTGCTTGACTGCTTGTATCGTCGCTAAACCACTGTCACCCAGATCTAATCTCCTAAATGCTACTATGAGGCATGCATTTATTAAGTTATTACTATAAACATTAACATTATGATTTTCGGGGGAACTGCTGTGGTGTTAGCTCATTGCTAAGCTAACAAAACAATACTTAAATAGGCACACACAAATAGCCCTACTGGATAAAAAGAAAAAAAAAAAAAAAAGTTTTATAATTTGATTTTTATATAATACTTAACCACACTGTATGAATTCTTAATACAACAACATACTGTATCATTCACCATCTTGGATGAGCGTTTTCATTCAGTTTGTCACAGTGCATTACGGGACTGCTTTCTTATTAAAGTCTGAATGTGTTACTGCCTTTGAATTTGGTCAAAATAAGGTAATTAAAGTTCTTTACCTGGTGTCAGGAATGTGTTTCTGATGCCTCAAAGCACAGCCTAGACTGGCAGCTCACTAGAGTATGGAACAGAGAAAATACTTCTGAGTTGTTTATTGGAATTTTAGCTGGTTTACCCTGCAGATTAAAATATTAGTTAAATATAAATAGCTTCTCATGTTTTTTAATCTATGAAAAAAAAACCTTTTAGCTCATCTGTGAATGAATTTTCAGTTATGTATTAGAAGAGCAGATGCTCCAATGTTTATCAGCAACATTTGCCAACATGCTCTTTCCCTGCTAAAAATGAAACACAAACGAAAATGATGCCCAATAAAAAGTTCTGAAATGCACTTTGCAGCATTAAATGCCCTGGAGCGATGCTGAGGACTGGAACAGCAGTAAGGACTTTTGCACTTGCGGAACAGAAAAAAAAGACAGAGTAAACAAATCAGAAATTCCATCTTGGACTTAATCTGTTCTTGCGCCGGAGGCTTGGAGCTCATGCCCCGGGGACCCCCTGCAATCGACTTGCTCTCCCGGGGGATACCGCCTGTAGGAACACGCAACCGAATGGAAATCTCAATACACAATCCACACAGACTGATATTGGAGGCATTTACAGTATGCTGAGTATTTTGTGCAGTCAAGCATTCATAATAGAAGCACCACAAAGGCAGCATTCAGGAAGAAAACAAATACCACGCTACTGATCTGAAACAGGACCTCCTTTATCCGATCTAGTATTTGAGGATATGGGTGGATGTGGTTTCGAACCTACTGCAGATTTTGATTTATTGCGTAACTGCACTGTGCAGGACGTGCCCTGCATGTATGTGCGAGTGTTTGACTGGAAAGACCAAGTGGGTCTATAATACGTGGAGAAGGCTATCTGTTAGCGTTCATATTCATGGTCACAAATTAATTTTAGTTGTGGTTTTTGATATATGGTATATTATAAAACCATCACGACGCATCTGCATTAAACACGAAAATGTCACCAGCAAGAACACTAAACTGTCCTGAGAAATTAATCATGCTAAACTTTCAAAGACAGTGGCAGCTCTAAAGTACTACAACTAAAAAGCCAAATTGAAACTGTGAAAACTAACAAAACCTAATTCAAAACTAATTTGAACAGACAAACTTAAAATATACGAAAAACATTTTATTTTTTAAACTGGGCAATATATATATATATATATATATATATATATATATATATATATATATATATATATGTATATATAAAATATACACACACTGTATAAACTGTTTTCTATTATAATATACTATGTTTAAATATATATTGTTTTCTTTTATAATATATTTTAAAATGTAATTTATATCAGTGACGGCAAAGTTGAATTTTCAGCATCCATTACTCTAATTTTAGTATCACACGACCCATTCTAAAAATCAAATAATATTATAGTAATTTTTTTTTATTTTACAAATTTATGAATGACTGTCAACAGAGAAAAGCTTGTTGGTTTCAAATTATCTTCCAGAACACTAGGGCTGTCAGTAATATTTAAGTAAATATCAAAAGACGATCAGCTCACGTCACTTGAACTGAGCCACAAAATGCTATTTACTGTTTGAATTTCATACAAAAAAAATAAAAGACAATTTGCGAGATGATCCCTTGTTTCATATCTGTCGGCGGGTTGTCAGTTTTCGAACAATAGCCTTTAAAATGACTTAAAATACATATAATAACAATGAGGTAATAATAATTAGTTCAAGTAAAGTATCAAAAGCAAGTAATGAAAACAAAATTTTTAAAATACATAAACAATAGAGCTAATGTACAATATGCATTATAACAAATGTCTGCAGAGGGCACCAATGGCCTGACGATTGTTTTACACTTCACTGCGCGATCTAATTAAACAACAATTAATTCAAATGTCCACTTAATTGTTAATATTTGGTATTTCTTTACAACAGAAATGCTGCAGCCACCATAATTTATTGAATATGTGGAAATCAAAATGTGTGAACATTTATTTTGGCGGTTTAAGCTTTTATTTTGAAATCATGATGAACAGTTAGCATATTGAGAAAGATCAGATATTTTCTTACCATTGGGAGATAAGAGGGTCTGTATTACTTACTATTGGAGAAAGCACAGCGGTCAACTTAGATCACATGTGCCTTTATAACCAGTTAGATTACAGCCTTGACTTCAGCGTTTCAGTCAATCACAGTTGTACATTCATTGTTTACAGATACTGTAGGAATGAAAATGAAGTGGCGTAAGTTGAATCTCACCCATCGCAAAAACTCAGTGACTTCTCAGTGGCTTTTTTTTTTTTTTTTTTTAGGTGTAAACTCTAAAAATAGCTCAACCCAAAAGTATTGTTTAGTGTAAAACATGTTTAAGATTAGCCAATAGGCTGTCGATTCATTAAATGATAAGCTGTTTCCTCTAAAAAGCTGTTTACTCAGTGAGGTGGAGCCTCTCCTCCATTGACATCCATTAAAAAAAACAGCCTCTGGTCTCCTTTCCAAAACAGGAAGCGTTAGCATTAGCCATCATGCTTTTTTGGCTAAAGGTTGTAGACTTGCCTTCTATCGGCTTTGGAAAAATCATCATGATGTATTCTTCAGATGAACGTTATAATAAACCCAAACTCACAGCAATGTGCAGAGATGGCGTTTGAGACACTCCACACATGTAAATAATAACTGTTTGTGTGAAGCAACATTTACGTGCTGCTGCACGTAATGCACGTAACCTGCAGGCATATAAATAAAGCGCATATATTAAATCTGCATTGCATATATTTATTTATTTGAATCGTAGTGTTCATGAACTCGCAATAGCACTGTGCTTATAATGTTTAAATGGGTTTATTATATTATGCAGCCTTGGAAAACGGTCTAATAATGCATTTCATGAATTCTCGTCCATGGAATGTGGCCGATAATTCCGATAATTTGCAGGAGACTCAACATAGTAGCACTATTTTTATTACTAAAAAAAAAAAAAAAAAAAAAACATTATCCAAATACTCAGGATAATCGACTGATTAGTCAGTTACCAGTATAATCATTATTTAAAGCTCTGCAGCACAGTTAAGGATGCTAACTAGCTAAATATTTATCCCTTAAGAAAGGGCTTCCATATCTCCCTCTCTTTACGACTGCAGAGGGTGGTCAAAGTGATTGGTAGAGCTCCAGGTACCTGGGCAGCCTCCACATCTCGTTCTTCTGATGGCATTTAGGAGACTGTCAGAAAGAAGGGGAGCGTCACATTTCATAAAACAATTATCACAGACAGCCATGGCAACATGCCTGTTAGAGCTGATTGCTTTCTTTGCATGCTAGCCTGGTGTTTGCAAAAGTCTGCAACCCGCAGATGACTAAATGATTTATAGATGAAAAGGGATCCAGAACTCAACGGCGCATCACAAAGCCAGCACCGAAGGCTTCGCAACAAACACTTGAAATTGTCTCGGGTGCGGAGAGCAGCCGAGAGAGATTACTTCCAAGAAGAGGTGTACTGTAGCGGGATGTTAAATGACTAGCTAGTTTTAAGGAAAAGATTACTCGCACTCTGTAAGAAATGGTTCGATATGGCATTTTTAGTCTTTTCATGTCAGAGCCAGCATGTCCGTGCTGTAACGCTGGAACCCAATGAACGCATTCATCACCGAAAGCTTTCTGTTCCCTTTGCGCCGATGCACCCTCGGCCCGCCGCAGACAACATCCCTCGCTTTCAATAAGGCTATTAAAGTTGCAACTTTACCACTGTCAGCCTATTCCACAGCTGAACACATGTAAGAGAGACCTATGGGAGTCGGAAAGCTACAGAGAGTAAATTAACCCACATACACCACTGCCAAATACAACAGTAATTTCACACCTGGTTGGACAAAAACAGAACCATTCATTTTTCGCTGGTGACAAGAAAAACATAGGCGTTTTAAACATCGAATAGTACGAATAGTGTGTTAGCTGTCATTCACACATCCTTAAACTGCGTTTCATGACTCTGAAATTTTGATTACGCCGCTAATGGATCCACAGATTGCAACAGCTTTTCCAATCTGTTAAATTTAGACAACAATAGATGAAGAGTATGTAATGCCCAAATGATGTGATTTTGGCTTCAAGGGTTTATGGTCAAATAATCGGACTACAGTGTTTGTTAGATTTAATAACCACAGAGCAGCGATAAAAGCTTGTCTTAACACATCCCTCAAAATCAAAACTCAAAATTGGTAAATGTCCATGTAAAATAGGACAAAGAGCCACTGCAAATCCTCTGGAAATGACTACAGGAAGTAATACATGGACCTGTCTGACACATTAAATAAGAATTCGATAAAAGCGGCGTGTCCATTATGAAGGTATATTGGACCGATGTGATGTGGCTAATGTCTGAGATTGGAAAATATAAGCTTGTTTTATCATAGGTTTCTTGGAAGACATGCTAATAGCCAATACTTAAACCTCTAGGCATAAAAACACATTTTTTCAAAGTTTAAAGGGCAAAAACCAATCTGAAGCTTTTGTGTTACTAAAGTTTAACATGTTTTACCATCAACGGCCATTTATTATGACCTGCACAGGCACTGTGGTGGTTCACAACAAAAGAACAAAAAGTGAGAAAATAAAAGCTCATTAAAATAAGTCCAGCTTTGTCTTTAAGCTCTCACAGTAGCACAACACCCACTACTACAGAGCTACATAAAGCTCAAAACACATGTCATCACATCATGTGCAGCAGCAGAAGTATGCGAACAAAAAGGAAGAACAGCAATTATAAAACATGATAAATAAAGAAAAATCAAGGACGATGCAACAATCAGAACACCAGCTACTCAATTCTCCTGCCTTCATGTTGCATTCCCACTCTCTAATCTGAATCTCCAAGTGGCTTTTTAAAGCCTTGCCTCCACACCAATGCAGCTGCCAGTCGCTGATTGCAATAATTAGAAAATCTCTCTCATTGGTGTATCAGACACTATTGGCAGCTACTAGAAGGTCAAGTTTTGGCTGGCTAGCATAAACAATCAGGCCCTGCTGGTAGATGCAGTAACTGCACCATTCTGCAAACGAATAAAGCCTGCTTCTCCACTGGCGACCATTCAAAGGTAGCCCTGTGTTATGCCAAAATAAATTGTTTTGCAAGCAACATACATAATTGCACATACGTCATTATTATAGGTATAATATTATAGGATGTGGCAGTTGAATGGGTATACCAATGGTTTTCTTCAGGCATTATAGACCTGCTTTGATGATAACCAGCCAAACCTTGACACCCCTGGTCTTTCTAACATAATAACCTACAACAAAATCTATGTTCGGAATAGCATACTAACATGCTACTCTCATTTCTGCAGTGGAGTCAGAGACAAAATGCTTTGTTGGCATCTACAATATCACCAAAGCTTAAGGTGTTGAAATAGACAGAGTGAAATGAAAGGGTAAATAAAAGAAAAACGCTACAAAATAAAATTTTAAAGAATTTAATTTAATAGAATTTTCTCTTCCCACCACTTAAAGAGATATTTCACCCAGAAATGAAAATTCTGTTATTAATTACTCACCGACTTGGTACGCTCGTGAACACGCATCTAAGAATGAAATGGAAGACAAGAAATTGTCAAATAAAGTCATTATTTTTGTTTTATTTGCGCACAAAAACTATTTTAACGATATCCCTATTACCTTTCTGGGCCTTGAATGTGGTAGTTGTGTTGCGGTCTATGCAGGGTCAGAAATAGGGCAGCAACGATATAAAAAAATCCTTGATTGCATTTTGCCCATGTTGAGTAATCGGCAAAATACTGAAAGTGGTGCATTCTACATATTAAACCCATTTAAAAATCATAATAAAGCATACTGCTACTAAAAATTCACAAACACTATGATTCAATTAAATATATGCAATGCATGTTTATATATATGTGCTTTATTTACATGTGTGTAGGTTATGTATGTGCGTGTCAGAGGCTCTGTTCACAGTAAATGCTGCTACACAAACTGTTATCACATGACTGCTGTGAGCTAATCCAACATTAGCTTATATAACCAATTAAACTTCATCTTTACATTCTTAGATTTTAGATATTACCCATCAATCACTCACACTGCACTTCGTTGGAAGTCGGATTTGGAACCGGTCGGATTTGCTCCAAACATTTTCTTTCAAACAATCTCTGTTCTGGATTTGCACTCCATTGCAATTAGGGGTATGCAATATGAAAATTCTTGATTCTTGACAATTAAAATATCCCTACGATCTGCTATTATTGAATCAATAAAGTAAGCTTATCATGCTATCAGTTGCAGTTCTGGCACCTTCATCACACGCTACACACATTCAAACCAAATGTTTACTCAGCAGCAGAATTCCACTCAGTAAACACTGCACTTATTTGCAATCACAAAAGTATATTATTTGCATGTGCTTTAAATCTTGCCGCTTAAACATTTCATTCGCATGCTGTTCTGACATGTGCTTACATTTGAAGCGTATGCACTCAAAAAATAAAAATAAATAAATAAATAAAAAGCCCGTCAAACAGCGCCTGATTACTGGAGTAAGTCATCTTTCATGTGTGGTTTGGCCCAGGTGTTTTATGTAGCATAAGTTCTCAGAGCTAAAGTCTGTCAGATCATTCTGTTTTTGCTTCATATATTGAAATCATAATTAATTTAAATCAGAAACGGCTCATGTATGCAGCATCTTTGTGTGGATTAAGTTTAAAAATGCAGTGGTTGTCTCTAATTTAAATGGCTACAGACAGTTTGACCTGTAATAGAGAAAATAAACATCTTGTTCATGTACTCATTCTTGTCCATTTCTTAAGGCAATAATTAATTATTAAAATAGCCCATTTGTTTGTACAGCATCGGCAATCAGAATCAGTCATGAAAAATCAAGATCAGTGCATTACTAAAAAGAAGTGTGTGGTAAAGAATTCAGGATCAGGTTTGACTGGTGAAGCTATTAATAGGATGCTGCTGGCCGTTCCTCTCAATTGCCAGTTGTGATGCTCCTTAATATTCATTGGGTGCTCCTAAATTTTATTGGTGCTAACTGGTCCTAACTTTTTGAATTTGGGAGCACCAGTGCTACCAAGTAAAAAAAGTTAATTTCGAGCCCTGTAAAAGTTTAAACCCTCACTCTGAGTTTACAGAAATATTTCAGGAAATTACAGTGGCTGTAGCTTTTCTATAATAAAGAAATGGGCAAATATAAAGAGTAAGTGGACATTTGGACATTAACTATATTTGAACTAATTATTATTTCCACATCTCATTGCTATTATATATGTATATCTATTATATATTATTTATGTTTTATTACTACAAAAAATAATAATTATAATTATCTGATTACTTGATTAATCATCAGAATAATCGACAGATTACTCAATTACTATTATAATTGTTAGTGATAGCCCTACACTGTAAAAAACAATTTGTTGAGTCAACTTAAAATAATTTGTAACCTGGCTGCCTTAAAATTTTAAGTTCAGTCAACTCAAAAAAAAGTTTATTCAACTTGAAATGTTAAATTATACTAAGTGACAACTTAGATATTTGAGTTGAATCAACTTAAAATTTTAAGGCAGCTGGGTTACTTACCCATCTGTTAAGTTTAGCAAACACAAATATCTAAGTTGTTACTTAGTACAACTTAACATTTCAAGTTGAATAAAAAAATATTGTTTTTAAGACAAACGTTTTTATGGGTTTGGAACAACATGAGTAATTAATGACAGAATTTTTACTTTTTAGTAAACTAGTGAACCCTTTAACTGCAACTTTTGCAACTTAAAATAATACAATTTATATACTTTTTAATGTCAAACGCTAGCTTGTCTTGCTGTGCCTGAACTGTTATTTCTGGTTCATGATTGGGTATGTCGAAAAAACTCCCATCTCATGTTCTCCCTCAACTTCAAAATCGTCCTATATCGCTGTTTTACCTTTTTTGTTAAGGGTGTTTGTTCTACTTTGCATGTTCACTTTGTAAAGACTGGGTCGGTACTTCTGCAGCGATGTAGGATGATTTTGATATGGTTTTTGAAGTTGAGGGAGAAAATACGATTGGAGTTTTTCGACATACCCTAACTGTCTTGCACCAGAATACACAGAGTTCAGGCAGAGCAAGACAACACCAGCGTTTGAGATTAAAAAGTTGTTTTTTTTAATGAAAATAAATAGATATAATATATATAATATAATAGATAAGACCCTTCTTCCTTGGGTCTGACACTATATTTGTGTCTGCACATTTTCACATTATAGCAAAATCTAACTTTAAAATTGAAAGAAATAAAAAATGTACATTTATCAAGATAATTTTTTGGCCATATCGCTCAGCCCTAGTTATTCACTGTAAATTTTACATTCTTTTCACTTCCAAAAATGGTAGACTAACCATTAACCATTTAACAGGTTTTTACTGTTGCAATTTTACAGTCTTTTACCATCAAATTCGCTGTCATTTTTTTACAATACTGTAAGGTCAACCCTGCCTGCTTAAAAATGTTTCAAAATGATTAACAGTTTAGGAAAAAATCTAGAATTTAGAAAAGTAATCAAAAAGTAATCAAATGTAATCTGTTACATTAATAAAATAACTGAAATAGTTACACTACTTATTACATTTTAAAAACTTATAATCTGTAACCCATTACACTTCCAAAGTAACGTTCCAAACACTCCAGTACACAAGAGAGCATACTGCATTTTTCTATATAAACAAATTGTATACATACAGCATACAGTATATACTCTGCAGTGTTCAGTGAGTTATAAATTAGTATTCCATTTAGAAGCCAAAACAAGCTTGTTTACAAGCACACTTCACATTAAAATTATTTTCATTCACAGATCTGAATGTTAATGACATTAGCATACAATATTTGTTCCAGATTTTCAGCTCCACAGGGAAAAAAAGCCATTTTCTTTACAAACATTTGTTACACTCAAAGTACAGTTACTTATCATTGTGAAAAACAGAGCATCATGGGATGCCTGACAGTTTAAGAGCCACTTTAGTGTTGTCTCTGGTGAGTAAACTAAAAGTGACATCATTTTTTAAAATGGTTTAAAAACCCTCCATGTGCACTGCCTAAATTATCCCTTAGGCTGCAGTAAATTGGGAGCAGATAACAGGCATTGAATTTTCCGTGTTGGGACTGTTTGATGCAGAGCAGTCAAGGGTACGGCCGTGAGACAAACTACTCATGATGTGGACGAAGTAATAACTCCATTCAAGCCTCTTTTGCATTGTGCACTTGCACTTCAGCGATTTCAATGCAACACATTTCAGGAGAAATAAGCCTAAATAGTTGAGTTGGGAATTACACATAATCAGAGGAAGGATTATAGAGCTGCATGTTTCTGAATACCTAAATTGAGAATTAAACAAAAACACTGCGTGTATTACGGTGGTTAATTTGTAAACATGCATGCACAAAAGAATCATTTTTAAAACCGTTCCAAGAGTCTTCTTCACGAAGTGCGTTCTTTGTCAAGCAACAGGATAGGACAACACAAAACAATTTTCTCCCACATCACCCAGAGGGAAGCTGGGTTTTCAAGAACAGCGGATATCAACTCCTACAACGTCGGGATGAAAGAACGGAGCTAAAAAAGAAACACGAGAACTGTAAATTTGTAGGAGTTCTCAATAAGAGGTTCGTTATCACTAAGATACAGTTGCTATGGTGAGGCTAATTAGCGTGGCTACATGAGGGTGTGACTAAGCACTATTGCTGTCCAGTGGGAGCCAGTGAGTAACCAGACAGAAAAGGGAAAATGAGAAATAATGCACTGTTTGTGCAACTGCACTTTCAGTCTAGCCAGCAGTACTATGTATCAAATATATCACTGTTTCAAGACCAGAATAGGCAGCTTTCATGGTTTTCGGTTGCTGTTGTGGCTTTTGGAAATGCAAAGTGGAAGGTACACAGTCTGTGGGGTTAGAGGATCTGTTTAGGATAAGATTTGCGCATTTGTATTTTTAGCCGTAGAAGAGTACTTTGGGCTGCTCTCTGCGTATGTGTATTTAAAGGAGATTATGGTCTTTGTCTTACATTTGATGTTATTTGTGGAGGAAACAAGCAATCATTCTTCATTCACATGTGTTTGTGTTTACAGATGCCAGTTCATTTGATCCTGGATTAAGAAGAGTGCATTGTGGAAAATAAAAAAGCTCTGTACAGTGGCACAGGGTATCTGAACCCTTTTTTGGACCACTTTTCTAAGCCCAAACCATTTACAGACCATTGTGAATGGCATACTGATTCAATTATCTTTGTGACCTTACGTTCTTAACAAATGTGTATTTTCTAAGAATACTCAAATTAATGGAATTGCTTCTTGATTGAGAACAAACGTAATATAAACTAATACCACAGCAAGTAATATAAACTTGCTGTCAATAGTTTTATGTTCCATTGAGATTTGATTATACAGACTGTGCTTTTGTCTTCTTCCATATTTCAAATGAAAATTGTTTCTAATCAAATGTTAATGTGATTCATTTTCAATTTCAATGTCTTCTTTTATGTTCTACAATAGAAAGTCAAGGTTTTGGAATGACACAAGGTGGAGTAAATAATGACAGAATTTTCATTTTTTGGTGAACTATTGCCTGAAGGAATTTTAAATGTCTGTGGAGGAAAAGAATGGGAAATATGTTTTCAGAACCCAAGCCACTAAAAGTAAGCGGTCACTGTTGCACTCTATCATATTGCTTGGCATGGTTGTCTAGTGAGATTTTTGTTCTCTATTGTGAAATTTTTTACAGGCCCCCTGGCTATCTGAAACGGACCCTCGTTTATTTAAGAAGCACATCTGTAGTGCAACTGGTAGAGAACCCACACTTACTTCCACTTCCATGTCTGCACAGTCCTGCCCTATGAATAAAGGTGAACATTAAAAAGCTTGGAATCAGTAAGATATTTAATGTTTTTGAAAGAGGTCTCTTATGCTCATCAAGGCTGAATTCACTTGATCAAACATACGGAAAAACAATGTAATATTGTAATATGTTATTACAAAATAAAATTATGGTTTCTATTTTAAAATACTTTAAAATGTGATTATTCCTGTGATGCAAAGATGAATTTTCATCAGCTTTTAAGTGTCACATGACCATTCTGAAATCAGGGCCGCTGCTGGCCAAATGGGTGCCCTAAGCAGAATTGTATTGTTGTGCCCCCTCCCTCAAATATTATAGAATTAAAAAATCACCTACTATATGGGGTCAAGATAGAACTTACATAAAATAAAAAAGTAAATAAATAAATAAATAGTGATTACATTGTATTAATTATAAATGAAAACTAGACAGCTACCTATTGCTATGATTCTGTTAATACAGTTGTCTGATTGATTTTATTGTCTCAAACATTCAGAAATCACACAAAAGAAAATTAAGCAGTTTTACTACGATAAAACCATGGATAATTTAGGGTTGTCATGTTCAGGTTGTCGTCATGTTTTTTGAAGAAGAAGAAGAAGAAGAAGAAGAAGAAGAAGAAAAGAAATTATAGAGGCTGTAGCATTTCTACTTCAAGATTAAGTGCATAATTGCATTGAATTCAATGTTTGGTCAATATTAAACAAGTATTTGACTCCATTTGCAGGCATTTGTAATAAAATCCAATGTACATAAGTTGTTTATTTTGTCTTAGCCTATGTATTTTAACAGTGTTATTCAATGAAACCATAATATTATTATTATTATTATTATTATTATTATTATTATTATTAATTAACTGATCATTATTGCCTCATTGTTTTAATCCATTTTACGCCATGTAAACTAGAATAGTAAGGCAGATGCGTTGGTGGTGGTAAAATTGTTACCGACATTAAAACACATTATTAACGTCAACAGCCAAAAAGGTTTCACAGGATTATGAACATATCTGGAAGTGATATACGGGCTTCATCTTCGGTTTTCTTTCTTTTCTTTTCTCGGCGCCAAACTGCTTATTATGATCATTTGCATTTAGCCGCAAACATTACATGAGGTGAGGGCGCGGGCGCGGGCACGAATGCGGAAATGGCGAGTCACGTGTGCTTAGCATACTGCTGTTAACCGTAAAATGTTCACTGTAACATTTTTATAATTATATGTTCATGTTTATATTTTCACTTATGTATATATACATGTTAATATTAATATAGAACTATTAATATAAAACTAAAGTTTCTTGTTGTTGTTGTTTTTGTTTTGTTTTTTGAGCTAGGATGGTGCCCCCATGGGAGTTCTGCTCATAGGGAGCGCCGCTACTGCTGATTTATTATTAGAATTATCAATGTTGGAAAGCTGTACTGCTATATAAATACTTTTTTTTTTTTTTTTGCAACCTTTGATACTTTTTCCAGGATTTTTTGATAGAAAAAAAGTTTAAAAGAACAGCATTTATTCAAAACATAAATCTTTTCTAACAATAAGTCTTTGCTATCACTTCTTATCAATTTAACACATCCTTGCTGAATAAAAAAGTATTAATATATTTCAGAAAAAGAAAATAAAATTAAATTTACCCCCGAACTTTTGAACTGTAGTGTATATTGTTAGAAAAGATCTGTTTTAAATAAATGCTATTCTTTTTAACCTTTTATTGATCACAGAATC
Organism: Labeo rohita; assembly: GCF_022985175.1. NCBI lineage: Eukaryota > Metazoa > Chordata > Actinopteri > Cypriniformes > Cyprinidae > Labeo > Labeo rohita. Next base: position 18,735,787 of record NC_066882.1, on the reverse strand, counting down.
CTAAAAAAAAAAAAAATCAGAGGTTCCAAAAAAAATATTAAGCAGCACAACTGTTTCCAACACTGATAATAAATCAACATATTAGAATGATATCTGAAGGATCATGTGATATTGAAGACTGGAGTAATGATGCTGAAAATTCAGTTTGCATCATAGGAAAACATTACATTTTAAAATGTATTCAGATATTTTGAATCAAAATAATATTTCAGAATATTATATTTTTTTCTGTATATTTAATTAAATAAACACAGCCTTGATGAGCAGAAGAAACTTCGTTAAAAACATTAAAACTTTTCCTGATCCCAAACTTTTGAACGGCAGTGTAGTTAGTTAGTTGCTGACACTTTTATGTCTGCACAGTACTGCCATATGAGTAAGTACTATGAAAATATATTTGATTTTTTTTTTTTTTTGGTGTTCTTATCAATGTTTAAAAATGTTTTTGCTTCTTAATATTTTTGTTGAAACCATGGTACACCACCATTAAAAATGTGTGGGTAAGTTTTCTTAAAAAAGAAAAGAAATTAAAACTTTTATTCATCAAGGACACATCAAATTGATCAAAAGCAACTGCAAAGACATTTAGAATGTTACCAAAGATTTCTATTTCAAATAAGCTCTGTTCATTGATCTTTCTATTCATCAAAGAATCCTGAAAAAGGATCACAGCTTCCACAAAAATAAAACTGGAGGAATGGCTACTGAGAATTCAGCTTTGACATTACACTATATAATATTTCACACTGTTTTTATTGTTTTTAGATTAAATAAATGCAGCCTTGGTGAGCATATACAGTATCATACACAAGCACACACATAAATAGGGATCAGAGTTTCCAAATATGGAACCATTTAATTACAGTTCTCATCATTTCTTTCAGAGTGATCTGGTATACATGTTTGTTTACTTGAGTGCTACATATGCTTAAAGACCAGACAAATTTAATATTCGTCGGTCAACATTCACACATTCCTGCATATTTGTCTGGCAGTTTCTGCCTTTGGCAAGCACCAATGTATCAATGTCAAGTCATTGCAGGGAGACGGAAAAAAAAGCAAATCTCAGCAAACACTGAGCCACGTGGTTATTGTTGGACAAACAGCTCTTCCATGACATTGAGATGAAGATGAAAGCGGCTGTAAGGCAAATGTACTTCATATTTGGAGAGAGATCATAAAATTGCTTTCTTCCATCTGGATGCAAGTTCTGACATCCTGTTTAAAAAGATATTGCAGAGAGTGTCCTCTAAACTAAATATCTGAAGGCAATCACAAACAAGCACTAAATAAATACCCAGCAAAACCTTATGTTCATCCGTCAAGGCTGGCCAAGAGTACTATTAGAGTTGACGTGGGTGAAAAATGAAAATAGGCCAAGGGTTTCTCCTGTCTGCACATATAAACGTGATGTCTGGCCCCCAAAACTTTCTGCTTTTGGAAAAACTGGAGACCAGTGGCCACAATTTTTTGCAGGTCAGTTAGTCAATTTGTTGGCCCGAGGCAAAGAGCAAAACGCCAATTAGGAGCAGGGAGGGTCGAGCACTCAGTGTGTGAGAAGAGATTCAAGTGCTGCCAGAGTTTTGCCACCGGAGCTCACTGTTAGACCCTGACCTCAGAATATATCAAACACTATATATATCAAACACTCTGTTCTGCTTGCAACTCATCTCTCAAAGTCTTTCTGTTCAGCTGTGGAGGGTTTAAGTGACAATAGGTGAAAAAATTGACTGTAAAGACATTTATTACCTTATTAAAGATTTCTGTTTTATATAAGAATATATAGGGAAAAAGAAAAAAGAATCAAGTTTTCACAAGAATGTTAAGCAGCACTGTTTTTTATATCATTTATAATAAGAAATGTTTCATGAGAACATTAAAATAGAAAACATGTACTATTATTTTAAATAGTAAAAATAGTAAAAATATTTGAAAATTTCACTGCTTTTGTTGTACTTTGGATCAAATAAATGCAGGCTTGGTGAGTAGAAGAGATTTCAAAATCATTAAAAAAAACTTTTGACTGGTAGTGGAAATTAAATTTAAAACTTCTGAAACAAAATTATGCATATAAGAATATATAGGAAAAAAAAGAATCAAGTTTCCACAAGAATGTTAAGCAGCACTGTTGTTTTTATTATTTATAATAAGAAATGTTTCATGAGCATCAAATCAGCATATTAGAATGATTTCTGAATGGTCATATGACACTGAAGACTGCTTTGCCATCATAGAAATGAATTACATTTTGTAATATATTCAAATGAAAATTCGTTATTTTAAACTGTAATGCTGTATTTTCGATCGAATACATGTGGCCATAAAAGACATATTTAACTTATTTAACCCCTTAATGTCACTCCCATTTTTGAACACAGACATTTTAAATTGCCTTTCAAAGGATGAATTTTGAGATTTTATATCTAATATAATATAATATAATATAATATAGTAAGTATATAATAATTTCTTATGATTTCTGAATTGTGATAGAAAAAGGCAACGAAGAAAGTCTTTTGTGACAAAGGTCAGAACTCATGTTATGATGTAGGTTTTTTAAGTTGCACTCTTGACGTATATTAATCTATTACTTTTCCTACATAATTTGTAACACAAAAATATGGTAAAATATCTATTTAGGAGTCTTAGACCTTCCCAACGATGTATAGTTTGTCATGATTAGATTAGGATTTATTTGTAATACAGTGACAGTTAAAGGGTTAACTTTTGAACAGTAAGATTCTTCTGCTCACCAAGCCTGCATTTATTTGATCCAAAGTACAGCAAAAACAGAAAAATTGTTAAATATTTTTACTATTTAAAATAACTTATATTTGAACTATTATTCCTGTGATTTCAAAGCTGAATTTTTAGCATCATTACTCCAGTCCCATTATCCTTTGGAAGTCATTCTAATATTCTGATTTGCTGCTCAAAAAACATTTATTATTATTATTAAGTTGAAAACAACCAAGTTACATATTTTCAGGTTTCTTTGATGAACAGAATCAGCATTTATCTGAAATAGAAATCTGTTGTAACATTATAAATGTCTTTACTATCACTTTTGATCAGTTTAAAAGTATTACTTTCTATCATTTTTTTCCCCACCCCAAAAAACGTAAAAAAAAAAAAAAAAAATGACCATGTTAGAAGGATTACGTGACACTGAAGACTAGAGTAAAGATACTGAAAATGTAGCTTTGATCCCAGGAATAAATCACATTTTGAAATACGTTAAAATAGAAAACGTACTATTATTTTAAATAGTAAGAATAGAAAAAAGGTCACTGTTTTTGTTGTACTTTGGATCAAATAAATGCAGGCTTAGTGAGCAGTACAGACTTCTTTAAAAAACATTAAAAATCTTACTGTTCAAAAACTTTTGACTGGTAGCGTAAATTAAATTTAAAACTTCTGAATTGTAAATATACACAAATGAATAGTCCTTTTACAAATAAGTTTAAAATAATGTACACTTCACCATTTAAAAGTGAACTGAGAATGTTTTCTAATGTACATTCCACTTTGATTCCTTAATTTGAATTAGGTATCAAATAAGACAGAGAATTTCAATTGAAATTTGAATGTAACAAAGTGGCATTAAAATAAACTAAAATTCAGAGAATATTACTCAATTTTAACAAGAACAGCAAACTGGCTTCCTCTCAAAGTGCCTGGCAAGTGTTTTAAAATAAAAAAAAAAAAAGATATTAAATACTTAACACAAACCTTCACACATTATTCCTTCAGTATCAAAGCTTCAGTATGTAATTATCTAATATCACAGCAGGTGGCTAGACTTAAAGCAAGTAAGAGTATTTAAGTTTTACAATATTAATTACCAAAAAGCCTAGGGTGGGCCTACAGTCTCAGTCAGTTCAGTCGGGAAAAAAAAAAAATACAAGAAAGACTCCGGAAAATCAGGTTTTCACCATGGGAACCGATCCACCGATCCACCTCAGACAAGCAATAAGTTTAGTGTTCAGATGCAAAACCAGCTAAAAGCCATCTCAGTCAAAAATGAGATAATGATACTGAGTGAATGCTCCTGACACATAGTGTACGTCCATCAAATACTTTTACTTCAAACTAAATTCCAGCCTCAGCCCTATCAGAAGTACCAGTACTTAAATAGAAACCTATACAAAGTAGCCAGAAAGAAATGCTCATTTTAAAGAAATACATCAGATGGATTTAGAGGCTTTTGCATCTGAGCTCTTCAAGTATTATTGATAATCTTCACGTTCCCATCTATTTTGTGCCATGTATATAAATCCATAATCCATACTGCACTAATGCATACATTTGCAGAGTGAAAAACATGATGTAACATATGCAACGCATGGTAGGATCACACAAATTCAGTTGACATATACTGTACTGCCTACTAATGGATCTTTAGTATATTGCCTGAAGATGTCCTCTGTTAGCCAGCTACTGTATCAAGCAAGAGAACCAGTTACCTGTGTAATATTCAAAGCAGTTCAGGTATATGAATGGAGAGGAAATCATTATAAGGGCAATTGTACAACTGGTACCAACCGGTATTACATGCAGCAGGGAGTCATTATGTTTTGATGTCTGATTTTTGTATGGTCCATTTCAAACTTTTATATAATTTTTTTTCAGGAAAAAAAAAAAATCTGCAACTTCTCTCTAAAATGTATAAATTAAAATCAAGTACAAAAAGTTTTGGTGTTTCCACCTCCCTAGCTGTACCACTAATTGAAAACATAAACATATGTTTAATATTTGTGAAAAAATATAATCAATTTTATTGTTCAAAATAATTAGGAATGCACAATATATCACAATTTGCCAATATTAGCAAACCCCTTTATCCAACCTGTAACTCAAACATGGGGCTAGAAACACTGAGATTATGGGTTTGATTTCCAGGAGATGCACGAACTGATAAAATGTGCACCTCGAAAGCTTTGGTTAAAAGTGTCTGCTAAATGCATTAAGGTAAATGTAAATGAGGAGTACTACAAATCATTTCATTTTCAAATGTACAGTTGATGTCAAAAGTTTACATACACCTTGCAGAATCTGCAAAATGTTAATTATTTTACCAAAATCAGAGGGATCATACAAAATGCATGTTATTTTTTATTTAGTACTAACCTGAATAAGATATTTCATATAGACATTTACATATAGTCCACAAGAGAAAATAAAAGTTGAATTTATAAAAAATTACCCAGTTCAAACGTTTACATACACTTGATTCTTAATACTCTGTTGTTACCTGAATGATGTACAGCTGTGGTTTTTTTTTTTTTTTTTTTGTTTGTTTTTTCTTTTTCTTTTTCTTTCTTGTTTAGTGATAGTTGTTCATGAGTCCCTTGTTTGTCCTGAACAGTTAAACTATCCGCTGTTCTTCCGAAATAATCCTTCAGGTTCCACAAATTATTTGGTTTTTCACCATTTTTGTGTATTTCAACCCTTTCCAGCAATGGCTGTATGATTCTGAGATCCATCTTTTGACACTGAGGAAACCTGATCAGGGACTCATATGCAACTATTACAGAAGGTTCAAACATTCACTGATGCTCCAGAAGAAAAAACGGTGCATTAAGAGCCAGGAGTGTAAACTTTTGAACAGAATGAAAGTGTGTACATTTTTCTTATTTTGCCTAAAAAAAAAAAAACATATATAAAAATACTGCAATGTTTCCCAGAAGACAAAATGAGTTAAATTTACCCTGATCTGAAAATTCCAAAAGTTTTCACCCCCGACTCCTAATGCATAATTTTTGCTTTTGAAGCGCCAGTGAGCATTTGAACCTTCTGTAATAGTTATATATGAGTCCCTCAGTTGCCCTCAGGGTGAATAGATGGATCTCAAAATCATACAGTCATTTCTGGAAAGGGTTGAAATACACAACAATGCTGAAAAACCAAAGAATTTGTGGGACCTGAAGGATTTTTCAGAAGAAAAGCGGGCAGTTTAACTCTTCAGGACAAACAAGGGACTCATGAACAACTATCACAAAACAAAACAAAACAAAAAAACACAGCTGTGGATCATTCAGATAACAACACAGTATTAGGAATCAAGTGTATGTAAACTTTTGAACGGGGTCATTTTTTAAAATAAATTTTCTCTTGTGGACTATATGTGAACATCTTTTATGTGAAATATCTTATTCAGGTCAGTACTAAATCAAAAATAACATGCATTTTGTATGATCCCTCTTATTATTGCAAAATAATTAACATTTTGCCGTTTCTGCAAAGTGTATGTAAACATTTGACCTCAACTGTATCAACAGTGGACATTTAATAGTTCATGCTCATATCTTTATTTTCACATTTACATTTTAATGTATTAAATTAACATTTACATTTTAAGTTGAATTAGACAAATTAGAAGATTAAAATCGGTGCATTTCTAAATTCTAAATTCTGACAAGAAGACTTACAACTGCTATCACCTCAAAAAGGTGTTACACGCCCTGGCCTTCACTTATATTATGGTAGGTGACAATGTTTTATAATGATGATTGTTAACTCTGTAGGAAGCATGATTTATTGTACACTTTCACATCAAAACACATCAAAAATGACTGATTAATTCAGACCTCCCAGAACCGAAAATACCGGTTTTCTCAGAGAGCAACACTGATATGGGTCAGGCACGTTCTCGCCTTATCTTAAGTTATTTACTGCTGTCAGAAAGGTTGAGTGGCAAAGGAATGAATGATTGCTTGAGTTTGAGTAGCTACTGGCCCAGCAGTCAATTTCTGTCAATGAAAGTGGAAAGTTCAAAGGAATGGGATGAAAAAAAAAAACGTCAGTTTGTGCATAGATGCCCTGAACTGAGAATATAATTGCTTACAACCTCCTAAAAATGGTTTTCTTGACAAGAACAGCTAGTATCATGTTATGAAACTGAACAAAATCAAACATTAACAATCCCCAATAGTGTGAAAAATAACATCAGGGAACACAAGTTTATGAAAGGCACAGACAAACAAGGCTAGTGGGATGTCGTCAAATAAATCACTTCTATATTTGTCTCACTATGAGCGTTAAAACTCAGTAATTTGCGATTAGATTTAGCCATACAATATGTGCATCAGCGTTTCCTCTCCCATCCACATATAAACACAATTATCAGCAAAGCAACAAGAAATTCAAATAACTGTTCAGCACATTTAAAAACGATCTTCTACTTCATTAAACTTTGCACTTTGGTATTTTCTGGAAGTTGAGCACAGTGTTTACTCACTGCTCGCTCACGTACCCTCCAATTCGCATGACGCATATTGATTTTGTTTACAAATCTCGTCGGATTTATACGTTAAAAATATTTGTGCTCACGAGCCTTCGAGTGCAGATGCTCTGAATAATATAAGCCACTTTTTCCAACTATTTTGAATATTTTTGGCTAAGGTGGGTTAATCTTGAAGAGGTTTAACCGAAAACCACTTCGGCATCACCTCCTGGATTAGTACTTTACAGTGAAACTTCCCCTTCATATTCAAAAGTCTACAAGCGGAGACTCCTATATGTGCTCAGGACAACCTGGGGAAATAGCGGATATCTTGAACTACTCAGACGTGCACACACTCCTTCCTATGGTCTGATGGGGCTTTGTGCCCTTCATAAAATATACAGTCTAACAATCAGAGTGATTTAATGCCCCCAGGAAGACATTATTATAGTGCAGACAAAATCAATACAACTGAAATTCCGGCAACTTTTTTTCCTTTTTCCTCCGTTTCTGCCTGATCGACTGAAAGGCTTTTCCCAGCATGCTGTTCAAAGAGACAGATACCACAGGACAGGGGTTAGTCAGAAGGCATGATCCACCGGACTGTCGTTAAACGAGAGCTAGGTTCATGGCACCCATCATGTTCCCAAATTACCAAACGTCACTTTTAATTAAGTGCGGTAACAGCTCATTTTAATGAAGGCTTGATGATCAGCAGATTTTAGCCCAGCGCTCTGTATTTGCTTTTATGTGCCTATGCATTGATTCTGCCCAGTCAAACACACCATGAACCCTCAATATAGATTGAACCCACATGACTGCATTAATATGCAGCAGCTCCTTTGAAACCGTAGCTTCCTCTGATTCAAGCTACTCAGCATTTAAAATAGTTCAACTACAGTCAAGCTGTTTTTTTTAAGAGAAGCCACTGTAACTAAGCTACTAACAAACAGAAGACAATGTTCAAGGAGGCAGTATATATTATAAATAGCCTTATATTATAAATAATTATATATACTGTGTACAGTGGAGCTCATAAGTTTACATACCCCTTGCTGAATATGTTCATAATTTTAAGAATATAAGAGAGATCATGAACATTGCATGTTATTTTTTATTTAGCACTGTCCTGAATAAGCTATTTCACATAATGGATGTATTTACATGTAATGTATTTATAAAAAATGACTTTCAAAAGTTTACATACCCTTGAATCTATACTGTGTTGTATTCTAGATGATCCATGACTGTTTTTATGTTTTGTGATAGTTGTTCATAAGTCCCTTGTTGGTCCTGAGTAGTTCAACTGCCTGCTGTGCTTTAGAAAAATCCTCCAGCTCCTGCACATTCTTTGGTTTTCCAGCCTCTTCTGCATATTTGAACCCTATTTGAATTGGAAGATCATGCAAAAAAATATGACCTTTGAACAAAATAAGAAAAATTTAGTTTTAAATTTAAATTTATTTGTCATCCTGTTCAAAAGTTTACACCCTCCGGCTCATAAAGCACTGTGTTGCTTTCTTGAGTGTAAGTAAATGTTTTTACCTTTTGTAAGTTATGTATGAGTGCCTCAGGGTGAAAAGATGGATCTCAGAATCATACAGTCACTGCTGGAAAGAGGTCAAATATGCAGAAGATTATTATAAATTACTAAAAAATAAAACTAGAAAAAAACTATTTATATAACATTGACAATCAGGAGCTTTTAACTACATATTTTGTGACAAAAAGATGTTGGGTCAAATACCATACAGGACTAAAATAAATAGGTGAATCTTAAAATGATGAACAAACAAACTGATTCAGCAAATCCAATGCTCCAACGCTTCATTATAGCAAAGTTCAGGAGAAAACGGCAATTAAGAGATATCAAGCCATAGTTGCCAGAAACACAAGTCACAATAACATTTCTAAAAGTCATTCTGTATTGATTCAAGATTGAAGATTTATCAGCTACATTTATCAAGATTTATCCATTATCAGCTATTTAGACTGTGCCTTAAATATATCTAATGTTACTTTTGATCTTAAAATGTATTAGTAATTGCTAATTGTTGAGATTAAAATGAACTAAGATCAATAAATGTAGAAGTGTTGTTCATTGTTAGTTTATGTTTAAGATGACCTATTATGCCCTTTTTTTTTTTTTTTTTTATTATGTCCCCAGAGTGTCTATGTGAAGTTTTAGCTCAAAATATCCGACAGATAATTTTTTATAGCTTGTTAAAATTGCCACTTTTAGGTTATGAGCCAGAATGTGCCGTTTTTGTGTTTGGCCCTTTAAATGTAAATTAGTTGGTGTTCCCGCCTCCTTTCCAGAAGAGGGCGGAGCTTCAAGAGCCGCAAAAACAAAATAGCACAATCTCACACAGTGAAAATGTCAGAAACTCTCAGTAGCAGTGTTCTGCCTTTTATGCTCGAACCGGAATCGGTTTAAAAGTCTGATTGTACTGTGCATAATAAAAGCACATTTATGAATTATGCAGACGGGGAGCACGGCGCAATAAAAATATCAACATAACGATAAATGCACCGATATAAATAATGATTTTTTTGTTTTCACACACTATGGCTGATTTTGCATAATAGGTCTTTTTTTTTAACTAAAGTAGTTAAGGTGATAGTTCACCCAAAAACGAAAATTTTAAAAAAAAATTGTTGAATAAAGTCATTATTTTTGTTTTCTTTGTGCATAAAAAGTATTCCTGTAGCTTTATAACATTTCGGTTGAACCACTGATGTCACATGGACTATTTTAATGATGTCCTTACTACCTTTCTGGGCCTTGAACAGTTGTGTTGCTGTCTATGCAGGGTCAGAAAGCTCTCGGATCGGATTTCATCAAAAATATCTTAATTTGTGTTCTGAAAATAAACGAAGTTCTTACGGGTTTGGAACGACATGATGGTGAGTAATTAATGACAGAATTTTTGGTTGAACTATCCATTACTACACTCTTGGTGCTTCACGATGCCATAGAAGAACCATTTTTGTCTAAATAGTTCCATAAAAAACCTTTAACATCTGAAGAACCTTTCTGTTTCACAAAAGGTTCTTTGTGGCGAAAGAAGGTTCTTCAGATTATAAAAAAGGTAAGAAAGAGATGGTTCTTTAAAGAACCTTTGACTGAATGGTCCGTTGTGAAACCAAAAATGGTTCCTCTATGGCATCACCTTTGAAAGCACCTTTATTTTCAAGAGTGTAGGACTAAAAATAAGAATGTAAAACTGAAGTAGTGCAGTAGAACTGATATAGTGATTCATATTAAAGTCACAGTTGTGACTTTATAAAATTGAGATATGAGAAATTGAGTGAGATATAAAATGACAATTATGACCAATAAACTTGTGCGATTTAAAGTCGCCATTACAGCCCTCCATAGTTAAACAAATTCATGTCTTACAAATCCATGAATCAGTCTGTCCTTCAGGCAGCGATGACAGAATGCAACCACTCGTTTTAGCAGTTACATTTAGTTAGGGTAAAATAACAAATGTGTGCAACCTCCGAAAAGCCAAATAACCTCTCAAGTTACAAATCTCAGTGCTTGTTACTGGAAAACCTGCTTCATTTTTAAAACAACTGAGCTACCGAAATGCAGCTAAGTCAGTGCCGTTGCTACTTTTAGTTTGTTACACCTCTGATATGCAGCCTGACAAACTAATAACAATGTTCTAGCACTGATCCTGCATCAGGCTAAAACACTTTCACTGCCAGGTAAAATGTGTACTGGCTATAACAGTGTGGGTGCAGTTCTTTTCATTTCTCTATTACACACAGACAGAGAGACACATATAACTCTGAAGGGCACTTGCTCCTCATTGTGTTAATTCATTGTTTCCTTGCAGGCTTCCAGCTCATTAAAAATTGAAATATACACAACTTCTAAAAAAAAAAAATGCTGCCTGAAAACCGAAATTGGACACCTCCAGTCCTTTTAATACAAGCCCGATGAATAACAATACAAAGGCTTTTAATTTAGCAGCACAGCTAGATAGCCTTGTTTAAGGGCCTCAAAGCGAGCCCACTTTTGTGGTCGGGAGAGAAAAAACCCTGCGTAAACATTTTCAGTGCTACCCACATGCAAGTACCGCAGAACCACAGGATAGTTTTCCCTGCTTGAGTGAGAATAGGAAGTTTGTAATGAATATTACTATGCTAATCCAACTAATCTTTATGGACTTTTTATTAGGCTGTAACTCTCAGGCCTTGATTCATGTTTAATGCCCTCATATACAGATCACAAGAGACCTGCAGTTTACTCTGAAAAATGCTAATGAAAGACAGATTTGGAGTTCATTCCAGATACTGTAGCTATTTTAAATGTACCGATATGGATGCTGTCTGAGAGACACAGCTCTTTTAATTAGCATGCAGGAAAGGGAAACGTAGCCTTCGGTTTGGACACTGTCATTCTCTGACCGCTCCATGCTGACATCCCAGGTGTCTGTTGTTTCCGTACCTACAGGCCAGGGCAAGAGGTGCTCACAGAAAGCTGCTCTCCATCACTAGAAATCTCTTAACACACACACAGTGGCACATGCTGTAATCTAAACCACTGGCCACAAATCACATGAGTGCATTTGAAAATCATCACTGGGCTTTCCCATAAAGAACACCAATAAAAATAAACATTTCAAGCTCATATGTAAAGTGCTGGCAGGCGAGTACATTACGTGATTGTAGCGTATTTGCCATTGATGCTGTTGTGGGAAAGGGAGAAATGAAGACTGAGAGAGATGAGTCTGAAAACGTACATAAACCTTCAAACATACTTCAAAATTAAGTGTTATGAAGCATTTGAGGCATAATGTTGTTTCCTCCAAGAATAAGCTCATTCAATGTGTCCTTCTAAAGTTCTATTTCAACTATTAAGTTTCCTTAATTGTCATTTCAGTCAAAGATCTAGATGATGCTGCAATGCTTATCAAACATACACACTGTTTGGGATCGGTACGATTTTTAGTGTTTTTATCAAGGCTGCGTTTCTTTGATCAAAAATATAGAAAATTATTATTACGATGTAAAATAATGTTTTTCAATTTTAATATACATTAAAATGTAATTTATTCCTGTGATCTGAATTTTCAGCATCATTACTCCAGTCTTCAGTGTCACATGATCCTTCAGAAATCATTCTAATATGCTGATTTATTATCAATCATGGAAACAGTTGTTCTACTTAATATTTTTTTGGAACCTGTGAAACTTTTTTTAGAATTATTTGATGGTTAAAAAATGAAAAAGAACAGCTTTTATCTAAAATATTTTCTAAGAATTTACTGTACACTACCGTTAAAAAGTTTGGGGTCAGTACGTTTTATTCTTTCTTTTTTTGAAATGAATACTTGTATTCAGCAAGGATGTGTTAAATTGATAAAAAGTGATAGCAAAGACTTACATTGTTAGAAAATATTTATATTTTGAATAAATGCTGATCTTTTGAACTTTTTATTCATCAAAGAATCCTGAAAAAAGTATCACAGGTTCAAAAAAATGTTTAACATTACAGACAATTCTAACAATAAAAAAAGCATATTAGAATTATTTCTGAAGGATCATGAGACATTGAACACTGGAGTAACAGCTGATGAAAATTCAGCTTTGCATTGCAGGAAAAAATATATTTTAAAGTATATCAAAATAGAAACCATTATTTTAAATTGTAATAACATTTCCCAGTATTACTGTTTTTTCAGTATTTTTACATTTTAATAAATGCAGAAAAAAACATTACAGTCAGATGCCAAACTTCTGAATGGCAGTGTACATACTTGTTAACCCTCCCGTTTTTCTAGGGATTCTTCCGCATTTTACATTCTATCCCGCTATCATCCCGTTTAAATATTTTCCCTTATTTCTCCTGTATTTTTAATCTTTCTATAAAAAAACTCACTGTTTGCTACATTCGCCTCTGGTAAAACTCCCTAAATGAATTATAAAACTCTAAAGATATAGCCTACACTAAGATTTAAATTTTTCTAAGTAAAATTTATATTTTACTAAATGAATATAATGGTTTGATAATAATTATTTAAATTAAATTAATTAATTCTAAAGGAGAAGTCAATTCCAGAACAACAATTTACAAATAATTTACTCACCCCCTTGTCATCCAAGATATTCATGTCTTTCTGTCTTCAGTCGTAAAGAAATTATGGTTTTTAAGGAAAAAATTTCAGGATTTTTCTGCACATAATGGACTTCAATTGTGCCCCCGATATTGAACTTCCAAAATGCAGTTTAAATGCACAAAAGCTCGTGTAGCACAGGCTCTGAGATGCGCGTTCACGACACTACATACTATTGAATTACGTCGAAAGGTCACGTAGGCGGAACCACAGACCATGTCTATGATTAGCTCACCTCAACTCCTATCTGACAAGCTTTCGGGTTTGAGTCGACTCAAAAAACCCAAAGACTCGAAACAGCTGAACTAATTCCAGTACAGAACCTAACAGGATGTTGCGCATGCGCGACTGAACGAATCACTCCCCAAGATGACTCGTTCTTCCTGAGACGACATTCCCGACATTTTGGAAGTTCAAAATCGGGTGCACAATTGAAGTCCATTATATGAAGAAAAATCGTGAAATGTTTTCCTCAAAAACCATTATTTCTTTACGACTGAAGACAGAAAGACATGAACATCTTGGATGACAAGGGGGTGAGTACATTATTTGCAAATTGTTGTTCTAGAAGTGGACTTCTCCTTTAAATTACTTTTGACTCCACCTCCATGTTGCTTTTCGAAATGTATAAGTTACATACTATTATGTAACATATCATTTAAAATGCATTACTGGTCATAATAGCATAGTTCAGATGACATGTACAGAATTGTTCTTCACACTTGGTTTCCAGGGTTACCACATTAGGTTGTCATGACAATTCAAACAGCTGCATACACAGACTACCGTTCAAAAGTAGGCGTCAGTAAGTTTTGGGTTTTTTTGGGGTTTCTAAATAATAGTTAGTTAGGATTCCTGTAAATGAGTCTAAAGTTAGTCTGTAAAATATTTAAAGGGATAGCTCACTCAAAAAAGAAAATTCTGTCATTACTCACCCTCATGTCATTCCAAAAACAGACCTTCGTTCATCTTCATAACACAAATTAAGATATTTTTGATGAAATCCCAGAGTTTTCTGACCCTGAATAGACAGCAATGGAACTGACACACTGAAGGCCCAGAAAGTTAGTAAGGACATCAATAAAATAGTCAGTGTTATATCTGGTTCAACCGTAATGTTATGAAGGTCTTACAGTTTAAGAGTGAGTAATTAATGACAGAATTTTCATTTTGGGTGAACTATAAAAAGCATGCATTTCAGCGTTTATTCCCTCTACTCATTTACAGCCATTATGAGTAATTTGTGTTAGAATCAACGTTATGTCACAACTGTAGTTCAGCTTGCTTATAAACACTGCTTTAAGTCAGTGGTTCTCAGCTGGTTGTTGAGAATAGATTTGCACAAGGTTGGACTTGACCCACAGCCTTTGACATCCACAATAAAAAAGATAGGCTTCTCACTATTAAAAGCCTACTTATTTTGCTGTGTAGGGTCATATGGATAGTTAATCTTAACATTACTTTTAGCATTGTTTTTTTTTTTCCTATCAGAACAGACCTGTGAAGTATTTTTGGGTCATGACCCACCGGTTGAGAACCACTGCATTAAGTTTGAGGCCTGATTAAAGAACAGTGAGATTATTCAATGCTCCTCATGCTTCAGAGTGAACAGCAGGGTGTAATGATTTGCTCATATTTCAGCCTCTTGAAGGAATGCTAATAAACTTGAACGTTTTGAATCCTAATATTGCTCTGTATATATTAACGCTAATATATTCCGAGAGCTGAGCAAGGAACATGAAAATCATGATACTTCCAGTCCTCGTGGGGAGTTTGAATTATCCAGGCGTAAGGTTAAAATAATATGTTTTACTTTGATTCTGTTTTTGCGTACAATTACAGTGAATCTACTCTTAATTTCTGTCCACTGACAGGCGGGCAAAAGATCAATCACAAACACGCTGACTGTAGATCTAGCCTGATTCAATTCGGCTGGAAATTAAAGACGGGCGAGGAAGCTGGTCACATGGTCTTTACAGACAGCTAACACAGACAGACGCATGCAGCACACATTCCTTGAGTGGCACGTCCACACAAACGTCGTCTGGGTGCTCGATTAATCTCCTGGCTGCCAGCGTGATCTAATTGTAAAAGCAGGAAAACACTGAGTAATTTAACACAAGAAATGTGGAAAAGGAATTCAAGGAAATGGATACAAATTAGATCCTCCATCTCGGGTCTTTGGCCAGGAAATTCATTGCTAGCTATTAGTGTTACATGGTGTACCAGTGTCACAGCAGCATCTCAGCACCCAATGCCTCAAAATACTGGTAGTGGTACCATTACATCTCTTAACCATATATATATATATATATATATATATATATATATATACACATGGTTTGAGAGATTTGCATATTTGTATATGGTTTGTATATAAGTTAAATTATGCTCACCAAAGCGGGCTACATTTACTTACAATTTAAAAGAACTGTTTTTCAATTCAATTTTAATACATTTTTAAATTGTCATTTCCCCTATGATTGCAAAACTGATTTTTGGTGCTAAATTATGAATTACTATTGGTAGACAGATTTGGTTCTTATTATTATCAATGTTAAAAACAGGCTTCACTGCTTAATATTTTAGGCATTTAAGTGCGTAGTGCCGAAACCCTGTTGTAATTGTTAGAATGGTCACGGATCAGCGATCTCCACGTAAAATTGATCTTGCAGACCAGACTGTAAGTCATAGAGACTTGAAACTTGGAGGGATGGTAGTACTCACACCACCTACAATGTGACCAAGTCTCGCCCCAAATAGCCTGATGGGGGCGCTACAGTGATGAAATCGCTTATAACTCCTAAAACATCAGTCGCAGGCTCAAGTGTTATTTGTCGTTGGAATTCTTGGCATACGCCAGACAAAATGCACGCCAGATTCGAAATTTTCGGGTATTTAACATTTTACTACTTTTGCGAACTAGTCCTAGGTTTTTCACCCGATCGGAAGCAAACCAGTGGAGAAAGATTCTCTAGAGAGTGAATATCAGTAATTATCAAAAAAAAAGTTGAACCTTTAACTCACCATCACAAAGGAATGCCAAATCGTTTGAAAGGGACAGGGCCACTTTTGGTAAAATGTTTATAACTCCTGAATGGAATAAGATATCTCCGCCAAACTTATGTAAGACCCTTATGTAAGAGCTCAATCTATGGTCACAGGAAACAAACTGTGGAGCTTGGCCACTTGTTAGTGCCGTAAGAGGGGGGGAAAAAAACCATAAAAATGGCTATAACTGTGCAACCATTTGTCTTATCAACGTGAAAATCAGTGACCACGGTCTTGGACCGAGGTGCCACAAATGTCTACAAGGACATTTGCATATCTCAAAAAACATTGGCCGACGAGGTTAACGGAGTCCTATTGAAACGAAACTCTGTTGGCCTGCTCAACTCACGGCCCCAAAGGTCTGTGAGAAATCTGAAAGAAATCAGCCACTGGAAGGGGCTCACATTTTTCAATGACGTAAATGATTGTACGTTGTGTGGTTTTTCACACATGCACACAATATTCGTATCATATGATAGAACTCCTCATTCTGGACAACTTTGCCTCTAGAACCACTGCTGTCAATCAAGTCGTTTGTTTAATGATTAAGAAGATGTAAAAAAAAAAAACACTGCAGTACAGTCCTCTAGACCCTCTAGGCCAGGGGTTCTCAACTCTGGCCTGCGAGATCCATTTTCCTGCAGAGTTTAGCTCCAACCTTGATCAACCTCACCTGCCTGTAACTTTCTAGAGATCCTAAAAAGCCTTATTTGATAAGGGTTGGAACTGAACTCTGCAGGAAAATAGATCTCATGGGCCAGAGTTGAGAACTGCTGCTCTAGGCCAATAATTATCCAAAAATGTACCCTTTGGGAGGTTATAATGGGGTCTATGGGCCTGTCCAAAATTTGCAGAACACATGAGACAGGTCATTCTAAACAAGCATGCAAAGTTTTAAGGAGTTTAATAAAAACAATATTTCTATGGTAAAATTTGTCAAAAAAGATTCTAAATAAAAAAATAATTTAGGTGGTTACAGACTTGCTAAATAATGTATTTTTTCATATGTGCTTAAATGCCTTAAAATGCTTGAATCCCAGTAATTGCTGTATTATTATTATTATTATTATTTTTAGGATTCTTTGATGCATATAAAGAAAGTGTTTATTCGAAATATTAATCTTTTGTAACATTTTATACAATTTATTTTCTTTTTTTTTTTTTCGTAGTGAAGGTGTGTTTTGCACTGTTTTTTTTAACAATAAAAATATATTGTTATTATAGTATATAGTGTTATTCTGAATGATTTTGTAAAACATTCTTAATATACTAATGCAGCTCTGATAGTGTTCTGCTGGTACATTACTAATGTGAAGCTTAAAATATACTTTGTCTAGTAT
Organism: Labeo rohita; assembly: GCF_022985175.1. NCBI lineage: Eukaryota > Metazoa > Chordata > Actinopteri > Cypriniformes > Cyprinidae > Labeo > Labeo rohita. The sequence continues at coordinate 18,718,040 of NC_066882.1, read as the reverse complement.
AGCATTAAAGTGTATTATAAATCACATTTAAACTAAATGTACTTAAAGTGGTTCCATTTTAGCACAGCCAAGTATATATATTGCAATTATCTCAAAATGAATCTTAAATATATATAAAATAACACTTAATATGCTTGAAGTTGTTAAATAGCACATTTAATATGTACTTACTATAGTAAAATATGATAAGTGCATCCAAATATGTACAACTTAAGTATATTTTCTTTTCACCAGGGACATGTCTTAAATGTAATTTTTGATTAAATTCTTTAAATAAATCGAAAAATAAAAATCATACTACTTTTGTGAAATCCGCGACACACTACCATTTAGTGAATCACCATTTAGCATTACTTAGACCACATCAGCCTCTTTCAAAAGCATAAATTAATGGAAAGCGATTAAAAGAACTCAGTGGGTGATCCAGATCTGTAAATATGATGGTGACTAACGCCTTGGAAAAAATATATAAATCACACTTGAATCCATCTAGCTATGACAGCCATTTAAAAAGCGAGCAAGTAAACCTACAGTATGCGTGAGGTCATCTGACAGGCAGCATGACATATTTCACAACAGCATACGGAGCAGACGCGCATGTTTATTTTCAGTCGCACAAATGGCATTGGAGGTCTATATTCACTTTAAACACCTTTAAGTGCACTTGAACAACTGACAGAACGATAAGATATGTATACGGTGTGGAATCAAGCAGACGCGAGGTGAAAAACTAATGCGTTTGTTCTGATGGCCCTATATATAGCTTATCAAACAGCTCTGTTTTCTAGATTCAGAGCCCAAGCACTGCCACAAATAATCACAAAGCCTTGACTGAAGACACCAAGCATGCCATGATGAACTCGATCACCACCAATCACTCGAGGGAGGCAATTAAAGAGTCAGCTCAAAGCATTTTAACTGTAATTACATCACACAAATCGACTTGGACAAGAGAGCACATACAGGGCCACATGTGAAAACAAATGCACTGGCAGCAGTTTTACAGTGACAGCTAGAAAGGCATCAGATCTCAGGGAAATAATAATAATAAATGTCTAAGCCACACTCATGATTCCATTATGACTTAGGCTTTTATGAGCTTTTTCCCCATAAGAGCTTAAAAACAAATTCATCCCTTTAGCCTTTAGCAACAATTCACCACCAATTCCATTTAGAATGATCTTAGCACGACCTTCAGATGAGATTATTTCACAGAAAACAAACCAAAAATATATCAAGTATATACATTGTTTTGTGAGCTCACATTTTCAATTTTAAAAAATAAAATAAAAAAAAAACATTTCTGTTAGGCAGTCAGGATGTTTGTGCGTGTTAGAGAGACGCATTGCAAAACAAGCATGAAAAATATTGCTTGCTGGAGTGTTAGAACTGCTTCACCGTCCATAAAGATAGCGTGCGTGAGTCAGATGTGGGCTGCTTTTAAAATGTCCTCTTATGTCCACAAAGAATAGCATGAGAGACTTAGCAAACATTTGTATTTATCTTTTCATAAAATAACCTACGAAATCCATTTTTCTGCAGGAATAGGAAATTCATATGAAGCAAAATCACAGTCCACTGTGCACACATTTTACACAAACACTAAAAGATGTTTGTAGAGAGACCACTTGAATTCATGACTCAGCATCACAATGTGCTAACCACTAGGCCATGGCTCCAACAGCACGTGCAGTCAGGATTTTTCACTCCTAAACATATTTTTTATATATATCATAATTGATTTATTATGGTTACAAATGCAATCTGCCAGTCAGCTCAAAAAGCCTTCATTTCTAAATACATCCACCATATATTTCATCCAAATGTATGAAGTGATAAGCATTTGTATAGTGAAAACACATTACAAAGTGAATTAAAAACGTGAGGTTGGTGACCTAACTTAGTGGTTATCAATTAAACATTGCTCTGAGATTGAATCTGCACTTCATCTTTTGCCATCTCTGAATTTGTGACATAACACAACAATTCTTCAAATCAAAATAGCTGCCGCTTTACCTGTTATTGAAATGATGACCTTCTAGCTTTAGCATACAAGAGTCCAAAATATGCCTTGAAAATAAAATAAGCACTGTTTTCACTTATGACAGTAGACATGCTATGCTGTGCAAATATCTTGATATATCATGCAAATCTTATGAATATTAAAATAAAACTTACCAGCTTTTGAAATGGCTCCTTCATGGCGCTATAAGAGAGGAAAAACATAAAAATGGCTATAACTCCCTGGTGAAAAAAACAGCATATGCTGGTTAGGTAGGTTTTAATGCTGGTTTAAGCTGGTCCTTTGCTGGTTTTTGCTGGTAATGTTGCTGGTCCAGGAACAGCATGAACCAGCAAAGGACCAGCATAAACCAGCTAAGGACCAGCACAAACCAGCAAAGGACCAGCTTAAACCAGCATCAAAACCTACCTAACCAGCATTCCAGCATCAAAACATACCTACCAGCATATGCTGTTTTTTTCACCAGGGCTGCGCAACCATTTGTCCTATCGACATGAAAATCGGTATGCATGGTCCAAAGTGGCACAAGTGTCTATAAGGACATTTGCGTATCTAAAAAACATGGCCAAACATATATATATTTTACATTAACACTGTAATCAATATTCTGCAGTGGTGGGCAGTAACGAAGTAGCTGTACTTCATTACTGTACTTAAGTACATTTTTCAAATATCTGTACTTTACTGAAGTAGTTTTATTTTGAGTAACTTTCACTTAATTTCATAAAACATATCGTTACTTCTTAAAAAAAATCTCATGCTCTGAGACGTAGAAGTGGTATCTGATTCATGAACAAACTGATTCTTTTTAATGAACCTGTTAAATCGATTCGCAAATTTCACCAAACGATTCATTCACGAATTGTAATGATCCGATTGCAGCTGTTCACGAGTCGACAATTCACTGATTCAAATGATCCGTTTAGAGCGAGTCTCCAGTGAACTGAATTCATAAGTAAGAAGCGGGAAATCTTGTGAGCACGCGTGCGACCAATGCTGCGAAAGGTAAGTTATTAATGTCGAAATATAGGATTAATTATTGTTACTGAAAATCATATTTAGGTCAAAACTGTCTTTTGTTTGTGAATTAATTCTGCTGCAAAGGGTGATCTGTTTAAATCAATATATTTTATTTGTGATCTTTTGTTCAGCTATTCTTTTTAATAGGTAACTTTTAACTATTTTTTAATTTTTGGATCTTCAGTCATCAAATCTTGGTGAATTTTGGTCACAGACACAGATATTTACTGTAAAATTCACCAAGGCTGATTACCCACTAAAACTCCCAAAGATCATGTTTTCGTCCCACTTTGCCTTATTTTGACAGAAAAAGTGGTTATATGTGTGAGTTATTTAAAACAACTTAAATTTACTTAAAATGAGTCTTTCCATTAACTCCATTAAATTGTTCATTTGGAATGATTTGCGTAATGTGTACAAATACAAGAGGTGGGATTTATCACATTAACCAATCACAGCTGAACATAACCAGTTATATCCAATCATATTGCAATGGAGGCATTGCTTCCTCCCAAGTGACTTTCCCCCATTCATTCTTAATTATTCCCCACCAAACCCACCACAATGTTTCTTTATAAAAACAAGTGATTTATACACTTTTTAATATTATATTTTGTGATATTAACATTGTTTTATTCTTGTACTACTCATCCAATATTTTGAGCAGTCACTGCCTCCCTTGCCTCCTCAGAGGAATAAATAATTAATTTGTAATTTATTTTTTTTATTTACTTTTAGAATTTGTATTACGAATAGTGCCTTTCATTAAATATTAGGAGGATATATTTTATTAGGGTATATATTTTCATTTTTAAATATCTGTATTCATCCTTCTATATTTCAAATGACTATCAGTCTCTCCCTTTTTTCATTATTTAGGATTTTTATCCTTACCAACTCTAACAGTATCCTTTTGCTGCCTTGCACCATTTATATTTCCTTTAGAAAATGCAAATATTATGCATATGCATATGAAATGTTTTCCCAAAAGTGTCATTTTAACACAATTGATTTCACAGCCTCCCTCAATTCTAATTGACAAACACATTATAAAATCAAGTCAAAAGGAACAAATCCATTAAAATCACGCTGATTGCCATGCCACTATAAACCTGACGTAGGAAGCACAATATACAGGTACACAGGTAAATTACGACCCTTCTTCTCTTGAAGGGCTTCACATAAATTACCATGAACTTCCGAAGATCAGGTCTCTCCTCCCACCTGCTATAAAACATCAGAGAGGAGTCAGACAGTGTAGATAGCTGTTTTGACTGATTTTCAGGAAACACCTCTCCATGCCCCCCATTACCCCACAGCCTGAGACATTTAAATCACCTAGCATGTGGCAATTCGGGCACAGCAAGCAACAGACATAATGTTTTTTTCTCTTAAAAACATAAGGAGGGATATAATGTGATTGTGTTAGCAGTGAGTGCTTAGCTTTCCACACAACACACACAGGTGATGACAGTCAACATCCGGAAGTCAGTTCAGATCAGTGATCCCTTGCTAGAAAACTATTTTTCTATTTTGTCCATACTAATACGTTTTCGTTTTCGTTCCACACAGAGACAGCGTTTTTGTCAAGGAAAACATGAGGTTTTCTCGCGGAATTGGGCTACTTTAACACTGTTGCCGCGGGTTGTTTTTGATTTCCGACCCCAATAACGTCATATTTAGCCCCTGATATTTACCAGGGGAACCCTGACGAAAACATGTATTTTAGCCCCCAACGCGATTTTTGAAGGGGATATCCTTCGAAACGAGATTGGGCTAGTTTTGAGTAGCAATTGGACAGGTTTTGTTGTGAAAACCTGGCAACCCTCCCTGATCTTAGTGAGCTTTTATAAGGTTTTACACATGCGAAGTAAGGGGAATTTAACGTTTTTTCAATATTTCAGTGTGGTTGAGAAACTTTTGGAAAACGCTTGAAAAAGCTAATGTGGACAGAACGTTTTAAAACGAAAACGGCATTTTCAAATGTATACGGATTAATATAGTGTTTCATTACAAAGAAACTTTTAAAAAATCATCATATGGGTCATTCTGTAATTAGGGGTACATTTAGAATTTGATAATGGGAAGAAAATGTTTTCCTGTTTCCCAAAAAACCAAACATGACACTGCTTTAAAACATTATATTGTATAAAGTGCTATAAAAATAAAGGTGATCTGTAGGAATATGTGCATAAAATAGATGGTAATCTATGTTTGCTACTGTCCACTATGTTACATTTACTGGGTAACACAGTTGACAGGTTACTTAGTTGACATTTTTAGTGTTTTGGGCCTATACTCGACATAGAAGTCTAGAACTACTGAGCATATGGTGTGTTTAGAAATATATTTTCAAAAACAAAACATAAGTTGGTAACAATGGTTTCTTGGACACAAATAAAAAAAGTTATATCACAATAAACACTTATTATTTTTGAAACGCACACCCAAATGTCTTGATAACCTAATCTAACTGAAGGCAAAACTATGAAATTAATTTATATTTGAGGTAATTTTCATGCTTAAATGCAAAGTAGAATGAGCAACTTTACAAAATCAGACATCTGAATACCAGGTTTGTATGTGATGTGAACATCATTTCTGAACAAAAGATATGGCCTTTTCAAAATATAGTAGTGTGATTGTGAAAAATATAATTGCGTACTAGAAAATTAAGCATAGAGGCTTTATACTGATGAAAATATATTAAAAATATACTTCACGGACATGAGATGTACCCACAAGTACAGAATGACCCATATGCAGGACAGTTTATTTCTTTATTAGGCTACATAATTGTAATCCCTGTCGATAATAGCAGTACAGCAAAAACAGAGAAATACACTACTGTATAGAACTAGTCAAGCACTCTGAAAACTTTGCATAGTTGTACATAGGATATTGAAAAACAAGACAGAAAATATATTTTTTCAGTTTCTGTTTGGCGCCTCTGAACTCTGTTCTGTTCTGTAGGATGTTGTCTTCGTCTTGTGAATTAATCTGCACTGTGTATTTCCGCCCAAGATTGCTCACAGCTTCCTTTCCGTACTGAAAATCAATGGAGATGCAGATGGACTCCGGTTGAAACGCTGCCCATTCCTGTAGCGCTGATTGAAGAAATCTCGAACACATTTTTTGAGTCTGACTTCTGTTTGGAATATTTTTTGGTCTGTGCATTGGTTGAGATGTTAGATTGTAGCACAGGTTCTCAGATGGAAATGTGAGTGGTGCCTGCCTGTGCAAAACTTGCTAACCATGCTAAGGTGCTCTTGGTGGTTGCCATGGCATTGCTATGCGGTGTTCAGAGTGGTTTGTTGCTGGTCTAAATCTAAAAACCTGTTCCTTATATCTCTAATACTCCGGTCTCTTGACGAGACTCTTTAAATGCAAGTTTAAGAGATTTAATTTCTATAAGAACTGATTTTTTCGTTCTCCAGGTGAAAATCTTAAGTCTGATAATTAAGAAACATTAGCATCCCTCTCCTCAACACAATTGAACATTTTTTAAAACCTGAAATTGGAAATCACTGAGAGACTGAGAGTGTTTCTCATCGGTCGTTCTAGCAGGAAAGAGCTAGGCTGTTAGTTTAAGGTACATCTGATATAGTATAGATTACATAGTGTTTTCAGCAAAATCAATATTAGAAGAGATTGGATATAAAAACCAACACAAACACAAGCTCAGCTTGCTTAGACATGGCAAAATGTTTGTTTTTCCCTGAAGTATATCAGTAAGAACATTTTGATTGCTAATGCTATGGATGCTGACTCCCTTAATTTAATGCCACACTGCTCCCAGCATTCGTATTACAGGAATATGAGCGCCAACAGGAAGAGAAGCTCTTCACGAAAAATGTGTTGATGTTTAAGTAAATGGCTCTGAGTCAGCGCAACCTATGGCAGAAACCCAGTTAAACCTTACATTTCAGAAACAAGTCATTTGATTTGGAAGCTAATTTATACAAAAATTATAATTCTGTCCTTATGTACCCTTATGTCATTCCATCTGTACAATCTGTACAATGTCATTTTGTGGGACAAAAATGGGAATTTTTTTATGTATATGTTGGTCACTGTTTTCAGTGTAATGAAAGTGAATGACGATTAGGTCTGTTAAGCTCTAAAACAAAAAAAGAAGGATATCTACCTAATTCTTCAACATGGAAGTAAAGCTTATGGGCGAGATTTCCGGTTCATTAGCTGCTATAGGGAAATAATGAGAAGAATACAACATGCAGTAAATGGTAAAACTATTTGCACTACAAAGTGTGTTCATAATTAAGATACTACATTAAAATAATATAGTAAGAGACACCAATTTGCAATATCAAGCAGCAAAATGAGCTTTTCTTGATGACAACAGAAGCCAGACCCATAAAATTTACAAATGGCCGCGTCCGCTCTTAAAAGAAAAATGAGATCCACTCTTAAAAATAAAAGTTTTTTATTGGCATCAATGGTTCTATGAAGAGTGATGTCCTATTGACAAGTATGGTGACCCATACTCAAAATTGGTCTTCTGCATTTAACCCATCACGAGTGCACACACACAGCAATGAGAAGTGAACATCAGTCATGGTATTGAAGGTGGAAAGAGTGCTGTTCATTCACAATCCTCACCTTCAATTTCTGCTGGTGCGGGAATCAAACCAGCGACTTTTGGGTAACAAGCCTGACTCTCTAACCATTAGGCCATGACTGCCATTGTTCTATGGCATCACTGCAAAAGTGATTACAAAAATGATGTACGTTCTACAATTCAAATACATACTAAAGCTTTGTATAAGGAACAGACAATACTTTAAATGACTATTCAATGAAAATCTTGACAACCCAAATTCATGTGACAAGTGACATCTAATTTGAAAACAAATCATTATTTGCATCTCATCTTTTCTAATGAATTAGTTGATTCAGCTCGCAAAACTGGTTTGAGTGATTCATTCATAATTGGACTCCATTTCTAATTTAACTCAGTGACTCATTCAATCACTGTGGTTAACAACTCTAAGGAGCACTGCGAGTCTCACAAAATCTTTACACAAATTTATCATTTGACATGAGAAATGCACAAGTCATGTACAGCACCTGTATGGGTGCTTTTGAAGCTTGAAAGTGCATTGTTATTGCATAAAAAGAGAGACCTATACAATTCATTAGAATTTTTTTGTTCTTAGTGAATGAGGACTGGGCCTTGTAAAGGATAAGTTTACTTCCAGAATAAAAATTTCCTGATAATTTACTCTCCCCCATGTGAGCCAAGATGTTTTATGTCTTTTTCTCTTCAGCTGAAAAGAAATTAAGGTTTCTGAGGAAAACATTCCAGGATTTTTCTCCATGTAATGGACTTCACTGGTGGCAGGTTGAAGGTCCAAACTGCAGTTTCGGCTTTAAAGTGCTCTACACAATCCCAACCAAAAAATAAGGGTATCGCTTAGCGAAACGATCGTTGTTTTCTAAGAAAAATACAAATAATTACAAATTACATATACTTTTTAACCACAAATGTTCATCCTGCACTAGCTAGCATGTGACGTAGGTGGAAGCACCGGCCCAGTATTTAAGAAGCGCACATGCAAAGAAAGTCAAACATCCTTTACAAAAAACAACAATGTTGGACGATTTTGAAATTGTAAAAGAAAATGAGATGGAGTTTTGTGCCCTTCTCTACTTTTCCAACGTGATTACGTAATGCTGCAAGTTGAGCATTTGTGTTTAAAATGTATATACATTTTTTTTTAGAAAATGACCAATCGTTTCGCTTAATAAGACACTTATTCCTTGGTTGGGATCGTGTAGAGCCCTTTGAAGCTGCATTTAAACTCCAACTTGGACCTTCAACCTGTTGGCCACCATTGAAGTCCACTATATGGAGAAAAATCCTGGAATGTTTTTATTTATTTTTTTTCAAAAACCTTAATTTCTTTATGACTGAAGACAGAAAGACATGAACACCTTGGATGACATGGGGGTGAATAAATTATCAGGAAATTTTGATTCTGGAAGTGAAAAAAGAAAAGAAAAAACAAAGAGAAGTAGCAACATTCAACTTGTGAATTAATTGTTTAATAAATTAGCTAATTCAGTTCACAAAACTGCTGAATGATTTATGAATTGGACTCATACACTTTAAAGTTTGACTTATGACTCCGTCAGTCACTATGGTTAACAACTCTCTGGAGGAGACTGTAAGTCTCACAAGTCTTTGTACAAAGTTATTGTTTGATGCAATTGACCACTTGTATAGTGCTTTGTTTAGTGCTTTTTGCTTGAAAGTTCATTGTAATTGCATGAAAAGGAACGTTTCCCTTTTGTGCTCCCCTGAAGAAATCATTGCTGGCTCATTTGGAAAAAACAGCTTTTAAATATATTTCTGCAAAAACTGAAAAACCATACCTACAGTCATGGTCAAAAATATCGGGACCCTTGCAATTCTGTCAGAAAATGCAACACTTATCTCAGAAAATTGTTCCAACTCCAAATGTTTTGGTATTCACATGCTTATTGTTTTTGTTTGCACTGCAACAACACAAAAAAAAACTGAGAAGAAAAGTCAAACTTGATAAAATTTCACACAGAACTCAAAAATGGACTAGACAAAATTCTTGGCACTTTGTCAAAATTGTAAGAAATAATTGCTTTTCATGTGATGCTCATGTAATTTGTATTTAGACACACCTGTGGCAAGTAACAGGTGTGAGCAATATAATCATCATACTAAAATGGAGAAATGTTGACTCAACCTTTGTGTTGTCTCACACTGAGCATGGAGAAAAGAAAGAAGTGTAAAGAGTTGTCTGTGGACTTGAGGGAAAAAAAAACTGTGGGAAAAACATGGACAATCTCAAGGCTACAAGTCCATCTCCAAAGATCTTAATGTTCCTGTGTCCACTGTGTGCAATATTATCAAGAAGTTTACAGCCCATGGCACTGTAGCTAACCTCCCTGGATGTGGACGGAAGAGCAAAATTAATGAAAAATTACAACGAAGGATTGTTTGAATGGTGGATAAAGAACCCTGATTGACTTCCAAACAAATTCATGCTGATCTGCAGCTTGAGGAGGACACCACTGAGGAGGCATAAAAAAGCAAGACTGGAGTTTGCCAAAACATATGTGACAAAACCACAATCCTTCTGGGAGAACGTAATGTGGACAGATGAGACAAAAGTAGAGCTTTTCGGTAAAGGACATCATGGCACAGTTTACAGAAAAAGAAATGAGGCCTTCAAAGAAAAGAACACAGTCCCTACAGTCAAACATGGTGGAGGTTCAAAGATGTTTTGGGGTTGCTTTGCTGCTTCTGGGACTGGATGCCTTGACTGTGTGAACGGTATCATGAAATCTGACGATTACCAAAGAATTTTGGGGCGCAACATAGGGGCCAGAGTCAGAAAGCTGTGTCTCCACCAGAGGTCATGGGTCTTCCAGCAGGACATTGACCTAAAACAAGCTCTGAGATATGGTTACAAACAAAGCACTGGAGAGTTCTGAAATGGCCAGCAATGAGTCCAGATCTGAATCCCATAGAACACCTGTGGAGAGATCTCAAAACAGCAGTTGGGAGAAGGCATCCTTCAAATCGGGATGACCTGGAGCCGTTTGCAAAAGAACAGTGGTCCGAAATTGCAGTACATAGGTGTAAGAAACTCATTCATGGTTACAAGAAGCGACTGATTTCAGTTTTTTTTTTCCAAAGGGGGTGCTACCAAATATTAAGTTAAGGGTACCAATAATTTTGTTCAGTGTATTTTTTGGGTTCTGTGTGGAATTATATAAGATTTGACTTTTCTTCTGTTTTTTTTGTTGTTTGCAAAAAAAACAAAAAAACAAAAAAACATGTGTGTACCAAAACATTTGCAACCACAACAATTTTTTGTCAGAATCGCAAGGGTGCCGATATTTTTGGCCATGACTGTATACATGTACGAATCACTGTTCCCAGTTGAAATGAACAATAGAGGCAGTAAAACTCAGACAACTTTTATTCCTTTTCACACAAAGGTCCAGAGTTTACATACACAAATACAGGTTCATATGCACAAGCTTACTAATTTAGTAGATTTGCCGGTAGCTCACGATACGGCATTGCACTTGAGAAATGAGGACCCCCGTGAAACTACGGTTCAACAAAACAGCTCAAATCAGCATAAGGAATTTAAAAAAGCATGGCTGCATCAGCAAATGCATTTTGATATCACTTTTGCATCTGTTAACACTATCAGATTTAGGGTTAGGTTTGGTGTAGGGGATATTTCCAACATGTTAGAGCATTAACCTTTAGCGACTATTCGGATACTTGAACTCTGGAACAGCTACAAAACGTACCTGTACAAACGTAATAAAAACATGTTATGGTCACATATTGAACGTGTGTTTTAGCACCACTCTCTGAACATTTCACTTTGAAATGGCCACAAAACGCGCAGTAAGGTACGTAATTACAGTGTTGCAGAAATGTATATAGAGGCACGTATTTTCATGAGCCTGGGTTGCATTTTTGGGTTACGTGGTGTCAGTTAAAAAGACATCTTGCCCTGTTAGCAATGTTAAAGAGTTGAGTCTTTCCATGTAGTGTTGAAATGCTTATATAAAAGACAGTATTGTTGTTTGCGAGATGGATGTTACCAAGCACAACAATCCAACAAAATCTCTCAGCCGTCCATTTAAGTCAATTTAATGCTCTGAGATTCAGGTGTGAGCGACTGGATTTAAATTTGCTGCCTGTCTTCTCACGGCCAGCTGAAGGGTAATACCTCTAAGACATTTCTTTTCATACGCGTCAAGCCTCAGAATCATTTGTTGTAGCATAACAGGAAGCCGTGAGAATACTTTCGCAATTGATTGAACTGTCAAAAAACACGTTGTTTGATTGATCACATTTCAACCAATCATGTCATGCCAATTTCAGATGCGATCGGGTTGCCTGACGGATCCTGAGAGAGAAAATACAAGAATTTGAGGCGAGGTGATACTGTTGCACGTCAAGTTTAAAAACTGAAATTTTCCAAAAAAATACTTTTTCTTTTTTTCCCAAGCAATCAGACTGTTTGGCATTGTCCATGTCCAGCGAAGAAAGTCCAAAGAGAGTTAAAAATAAGCTCTCATGCCAAAAAAAAAACCTTGCTTGTCAAAAAACCAGCAGCAGGTAAAACTGACCTTAGCTAGATTTCCAAATGATGCGCCCCTGTTAAAACTGGAGAGGTTTTTCGGCATCAAACAGCATGCATGAAACACCCAGATGACCTTTGAACAAAAGGAGGAGACACTGAGGGTGCCCATTGTTTGAAAGACTGGAGGGAAATCAGGAGGTCGGGTCAAACCCACTGCACATCCTTGACAGATGCAGCAATTATAATGAACCCCGAATCAAATACTCCAAATAAAAGCTGACAGCTGAAGCCTGACAGAATGTGAGCATGTGGGCTGCTAAAATGTGGAGAGAAGAGGAAGGTGTTAAGAACCCGTGAGAAAACCGAACAATGGAACATCGGAAATCGACTTCCTTAAGTTATTTTGTGCTTCTCAAGCAATTAGCAGTTACATCTTGCGACAACCGGCAAATTATACAATCCTACTCGTGATTAATTCACACAGTTGACGTCTTCAAGCTGCCACTGAGCGAGTGCATCTCCAACTCGAGGTTTCGTGCTCAGACCCAGTATAAATGCACTTCGTCTCAGCGGTGAACTTGTACAGAGCTTGTCCACTCTGCCTCCCTCACTGTAGTACATTTCCTATTTGGAGAACCGTAATGTCTGGAGGGAAAGGTCAACCACAGACAGTATGAGTAATGTGAGAGAGAAACGGGGGGCGAGAGGACATCACTCCGTATCTGAAAATCTCTGTGTTGAGGAAAAGGTGCATTACGTGGCTGAGAAGAGCTTTGACACTCGATACTTTTCCTCGCTAGAATGAAACATCAGAAACGTGTCATTACAGATGAGTTGTGCGAGCGTAAAGCAGATCTGTTGGCTAAACAAAACAAGATCATTTTGAACATGTATGTGGCCTAACAGAACACATTCTACAGCAACGCTTGATGGCATTTGACAACAGGGAGCAGTTTGATTTGAATAATCGCTTGGAGAAAATAAGTATTACTCACTTGCGGGTCTCAGTCATGTCAATTATGATGAAATATTCTTTAGACGTTTAATCGGGAAATGTTTGATAACCTGCGACTTGCTGGATGGCTGACAGCATTTTAAACAATGCAAGAGAATGCAAAAAAGCCATAGAGGCTTTTGATATAGACCACCTTCAGGTGCGATAACAGGTGTCATTACTCAAAGATTCAACATACTGTAAAAGCGCAGGCATAAAGTTATATTAGAAATATGAAGCTGTTTCACCACATTATAGCGGTGAGCTTGTTTAGGCACTTCGCAGAGGGGAATCAGTTTGCCTATAGACACACACACATCAAATCTGTGCAATGGCAGAATGCTGCATTTATATTTATAGATTTAATAAATATATTGAACATTTGTGACCCTGGACCACAAAACCGGTCATAAGGGTTTAATAAATTTTCTGAAACTGAGATTTATACGTCATCTGAAAGCTGAATAAATAAGATTTCTATTGATGTATGGTTTGTTAGGACAATATTTAGCCGAGAAACTTCAAAAAAAATCACCTTTGAAGTTGTCCAAATGAAGTTCTTAGCAATGCGTATTACTCATCAATAATTACGTTTTGATATATTTACCGTGAGAAAATGTACAAAATATCTTGATGGAACATGATCTTTACTTAATAACCTAATGATTTTTGGCATAAAAAAAAAATCTATCATTTTGACCCATATTAATGGCTATTCCTACAAACATGCCCATGCTAATTAAGACTGGTTTTGTGGTCCAGGGTCACATTTAGATTTAAAATCCATGAATTTAGCTTGCAAGTCATTTCAAAGCAGCTTCATAGAAAGAGTTCCAGCAACACTTCATATAATAAGGTTAAATTAATTACATTAATGAATGCATTAGGTATAGTATCACAGATTTTTTTTTTTTTTTAACATTAATCTACAGTAGGTTAAAAAACACTGTTGCATCAATTTATGTTCCATGCGTAAACAGTTAATTAACCTGCAATATTAAAGCATATTAGCCTAGATTAATAAAATGCTGTAAACGTATTGCTTTTGTTAGTTCATATCTTCTAATGCATTTAACAACTTGAACCTTACTATTAAGTTTAAATGTTGTGCATTACCACTATAAAGGCTGTATCAAATTTGATGATCGTGATTTCCAGTGTTGGGAAAGTTACTTTGGAAGGTAACAGGCTATAGATTACAAGTTACCCTATATGAAATGTAATAGTAGTAGGGATGTAACGATATTATCAATATTGTGGTATCGCGATAGCAAAACTGTCTCGATATTAACGCGCTCATATGACGATATGAAATGATGTAGGTCTTCCAGGCAAAACAGATAGATTTTTAAAATATTCTAACTTAAAAGGTCTTTAAAGTTGTGTTTTGGGCGATTATGCCATTATGTGACCCTGGACAACAAAACCAGTCAAGAGGAAATTTTTTAAAAAATGAGATTTATACATATGAAAGCTGAATAAATAATCTTTCCATTGATGTATGGTTTGTTTGGATAGGACAATATTCGGCCGAGATACATCCATTTTAAAATCTGGAATCTGAGGGTGCAAAAACAAAAAAAAAAAAATTAAAATATTGAGAAAATCGCCTTTACAATGTTCTTAGCAATGCATTTAACTTATCAAAAATTAAGTTTTGATATATTTACGGTAGGAAATATATAAAAAAAAAATTAAATATTGCAATAAATATAGCATCGTGGACTTCATATTGCAATATTATCGTATCGTGAGATTTTGATATTGTTACATCTCTAATAGGCACTGTAACTATTTCAATTACTTTACTAAAGTAATATAACTGATTACATTTGATTACTTTTTACTAAATTTCTGATGAATGTTTTCAACTATTACTCATTTTGAAACATTTAAACCACACATGGTTATCCTTACAGTAGGACTCAATACTGATTACTGTGAGATTTTCAAAATCCTTCATTAGTTGAATTAAAATTAAAATTTTATAATCTTAAAGCACAGCCACCACAAAACCAGACTTTGACACCTCTTTTTAGCCAGGGTGTAAAAACTTTTTCAATTTAAAGATCAGGGTAAATTGAACTTAAATCTTCATATCTTCATGGAACATGATCTTTACCTAAAAGAGTAGTTTTTTAACATTAATCTACAGTAGGTAAAAAAAACACTATTGCATTAATTTATGTTCCATGTGTAAACAGTTAATCAACCTGCAATATTAAAGCATATTAGCCTAGATTAATAAAATGCTGTAAAAGTATTGCTTTTGTTAGTTCATATCATCTAATGCATTTAAGGACTTGAACCTTACTATGAAGTTTAAATGTTGTGCATTACCCCTATAAAGCCTGTATCAAATTCAACTATTACTCATTTTGAAACATTTAAACCACACATGGTTATCCTTACAGTAGGACTCAATACTGATAACTCTCAGACTTTCAAAATCCTTCATTAGTTGAATTAAGATTATAAAATTTTAATTTTAAAGCACAGCCACCACAAAACCAGACTTTGACACCTCTTTTTAGCCAGGGTGTAAAAACTTTTTCAATTTGAAGATCAGGGTAAACTGAACTTATTTTGTCTTCTGTAGTCTCTGAAGAGGCAGTACTAAATGAAAAAAATATGATATTTAGGCAAAATAAGAAAAATGTACACATCTTCATTGTTCAAAAGTTTTCACCCCCAGCTCTTAATGTATGGTTTTACCTTCAGAAGCATCAGTGAGCATTTGAACCTTCTGTAACAGTTGTATATGAGTCCCTCAGTTATCCTCAGTTTGAAAAGATGGATCTCAAAATCATACAGTCATTATTGGAAATGGTTCAAATACACAAAAATGCTGGAAAACCAAAGAATTTGTGGGACCTGTAAGATTTTTCTGAACAACAGTGGGCAGTTCAGGACAAACACGACTCATGAACAACTATCACTAAACAGAAAAACAGCTGTGGATCATTCACGTAACAACACAATATTAGGAATCAAGTGTATGTAAACTTTTGAACATGGTCCTTTTAAAAAATTCCACTATTATTTTCTCTTGTGGACTATATGTAAATATTTTATGTGAAATATCTTATTCCAGTCAGTACTAAATAATCAATAACATGCTTTTTTTTTTATATGATCCCTCTTATTTTCTGAAAGGGGGATGTAAACTTTTGACCTTAACTGTAGTTAAATAGCTATGATACAGTTTTTGAAATCAAACCTTTGCATAGCTATGACAGGAAACATTGGCATCAATGCCTTGGAAAAACACTCAGTCTTAAAAAATGAAGCATATACATAAACCCAAATAGAAAATAAGTGTTATCAAATAAGTACATTCCTGAAACATTGTGGTCTCATATTTTAGAGCAGTCAATGCAATTAGGGAATCAAATATATCCATATAGGTGTGAGATAATTCAGACGTAACTCCTTTTGTAGTCATTAACATTTAACTATAATTTAATTACGTAACATTTGGACAACTTTAAAAGGAGACTTTCTCAATATTTCGATTTTTTTGCACCCACAGATTCCAGATTTTCAAATAGTTGCATCTCAGCCAAATATTGTCCTATCCTAACAAACCATACATCAATGGGAAGCTTATTCAGCTTCATTTAAAAATATTAACGCTTATGACTGGTTTTGTTGTCCGGGGTCAAAAATTACCTTTTTTGGCTATGTTTGAACCTAAATACAACTGAGGTCCCTTCTGAGTATGAGCCCCATATTTTCCTTATATAACATGACACGAGTCATAAAAGCATGATACTAAACAAAAACCACAAAAGTTTCAAATAACTCTCCCATATCAAAACCATGATTTTTCTGACTATTTCACGACAGGCTTTATAGGGTTAGTTTCTTAAAGTTCTTAAAACATGATGTGTTGCAAATGAAATAGGTTGCATATTTTTTGTGTGCGCAGTCACACATTTTGACTATCAGGCAGTGACCAATGTGAATTTCAAGAGAAGAGGGTTCTTTTGTGCTTTTGGAAATCCAATTCGGAGTATTCCCTCTTGATGTCAAACTGACCTCGGTTTTTCCTCACATCTCTGCAACAAATTTCTATTTGGTTACAAATGACAATGTGTGTAGGTGTTTTTATTTGAATTTTTTATTTTAACCAAGAATGCAAATGTGTAAAACAGCAATCAGCAGTGAACTCCCAAAGCATTACATAAAACATCAAAACAATAACACGCCTGTAGCAAACTACTGTTCGCTACAGTCATTTTTCAGAAATGAAATACAGAAAAAAAATTCAAACAAATCCCAAACCAGTACTATATCCACAGGAACCTCTGACATGCAATTAAGTTGCAATAAACACACAAACTGAACCCAAGCCATCTGTCACGTAACCTCCGCTGACCCAACACACCATTGTTTATAAATGCAGAAACAAGTAAATGCGCTTCCGCCGGGATCAAGCTGGAAGTGGCGTCAAAGAAGCCTACTTCAAAGAAGTCATCACGAATGCATGCGTAATAGAAAAGTGTATGCATGGCTAGAACGCCGCAACACTTTACCACCCACTGCTCTGACTAATGTGAAAAGCTTTTTCCCCGTTGACCAGTCAACTCCATTTGAGGTCGTACGCTTCATCCCGCACTTTCACAATCAATCTATTGCAAGCCGATCCTAATTAACATGAACGCAGCAGCACTGAGAGATGTTTTCCTACCCAAAGATATATTCAACAGATCAGCCGATAATAATGAACTCATTAACTAACAAGGCCTTATGAGGAATATCGATCGCTGTGATTTGGAAGCTCCTTTGGGGCGTTCGGGGTGCTTAATCCCATTTATCGTTGGTCGTGCTCAGCGGCACACAGACTTCTAGCCCAGTCCATCCACACCCATTTAACCCAAGAGTTTTCCACTCTTTAGCGAGCGCTCCTCCGAATAAGAGGTGTGTTGATTCATTTAATCAGTGTCTGAGTCATGGAGGGGTGGGAGGATGGGAAGGAGGAGGAGAGAAGAGAGGCCTAAGGCCAGTCTTGTGAATTTAAATACAGGGCTGAAGATTGAACTTGCTCGCTCTCAGCCTCTCATTCGCATTGCCCTGCTGCTCCTTGAGATTACTGAGGGCATTTTGAGATTGTTATTTTTTTAGGCAACTGTGACAAGCAAGAGTTTGACATTGTTTCTCGAGTTGTTTCTCGAATTTCTCATGCAAGATGATTTCGTTTAAAGATATAAAGCAGTAATATTCACCAAATGTTATCTATTTTACAGTTAATCAAAGGATAAAACAAAAGAGTTATCAAAAAGTTTATTAGGCACAGCAAAATACATTGACTTTGGTGTTGAGACACTAAATCAAAGCCTATTTTTTTCTTTTATGGTTTCATACCAAAACAAGTATTGCAAGTGTTACAGTAAGTTTGCATAGGCTTGAAAAATGGAAGGAAAAACAAAAATCAGACAGTAATGGGCAAAAGCCCTTAGGGTGTGAAATATATAAAAGTCTTCTTGTAAAATACACTTATACGTTTAAAAAAAATACACAATCATCTAGAAAAGGGGGAAACGTACATATAAACTGTGAGGGAATGCCCGAAATTTAATGTATGCCCCTACCTGTTCTTAGGAAGAAATCTTGTGTGAAGATTGAGCAGACTAATGCATTCGTGTGTAAAAATATAACTTTTGCTATATAGAGACCTTAGTGCACACAGCCACTGCTTATGGAAAAAGGCATGTTGGTGACTAAGGTACAGGAATGCGTTTAAATGTGTATTTGCTAAATCCGACTGATTTTAAGGCTCAATCTACTTCTGAAGCATAATCTACTGAAATGCGGGGGTAAAGGCCGCTTAAATACTATCCATTGCTTTGAACTCGCTCAGGGCCTGCACGGGGTTGACGTGCTTCTTTTGAGAGGAGCGCTTCACTTTGTTGGTCTGACCGTCATCTTGTTTCTCGCGTTTGACCAGAGGCTTTTTCTCGGGAGCTTTCATCCTCCAGGAGACAGCGGGCATGTTGAGGTTTTGCATTCCTTGAGACTTCTGGTACTTGGTGGAGGCCACGTAGGAGGCCTTCACGGTGGAAACCACAGAATTCATCAAATTCTTGGCCGCCTGAATCAGAGACATAGCGCTGTCCACCTACAAATGGAGAGGAAATTGAAAAGACTGTTAGAGGAACTCCCACACTTATTGGATATGGATTTCTCTTTCAGAGTATCTGAGGGACTACTAAAAGATTTCAGCTTACACGTCAGAGACTAATCTTTTGAAGAAACAGATTTATGGTGTGTTCACACTTGTTCGGTTCGTTTGGTTCATTTGGCCCGGACCAAAAAGGAAAATGATAAATTTGGTCCTGGTCAGCTTAGCATTCACACTGGCATTTCTGACAGTGAACCTAAAGATACCGAACCTAAAGGCATAGTGATATGTTCACAACCTGACTGGTCAGGTTGAATGACGTATATCTGGTGACGAAACTCACGAACACTACAAATAAAAGGAAAAGGTGCATTCGGTTTAAAGCGGCTTTAAAGCAGAATACACCTAATGCCATCTGTTGTACTAAGCGTGCTCATTGTTGCATGAATATGATTCATTATATTCATATTATGAATGATATTTTATTTTTGATACACTGCTTGTTCCCTTCTAGCGTCTCATCTTGTCATTACTTCCTTTTTCGTGGTTCGTTTAGAAGTATTTGGTCAGTGTTGCGCTCATATCTCTTTCAAATCGCAGCAGAGTTTGTTTGGAAGCGGACCGAGACACATCTTTTTAGCGGTCTCTGTCCACTTGTTTGGTGTGCACCAGGGTTCGGATGACAGCGTTCACACTTACTCAAATGAACCGCACTAACAGAGCAGGCGCACCAGAGTTCATTTTAACTGAACCAAACATGACAAGTGTGAACACACCACTAAATGATTAAAACTAATAAATGTACAGATATCTTCAGTTTTCAAATCCTTATATGGGCCATTCTACAGAATTGGTGCAAACTGCTGTCCCATAACCAAAAAACACATTTGAAAATCATTTAAGTATTCAAATCTTAGATGTTTACTAAGATCCTATTGAAATTTCTACTGAAACCCAAAATAATCTCTCAAATATCAGTTAGCTTAATATTTGTAAAATCATAATTTAGTGGGTACTTTAATTGGGAGGGTGGCTGTCCGTCCTAAACCTTAAATTTCAACTTTTAAACTTTTAGACTTTATTCCATTGCTATTTTTAAAAATATCGGTTTTTCTTTTCTTTTTTTTTTTTTTAGATGAAGCTCAAAAAAAAAAAATTCTTTTATATTTTCTTATTATAGTTATTGATTTACCTCTTTTTGAAAACTATAATAAAATAGCAAAAAATATATTTACAAGGTAGATGTTAATAGGTCAATATAACCCTTTTTATTAGAAACTTGTATGTTTCCAACTCTGCCTTTGCAGATATAGAATGGCCCATATGTGAAAAAAGTAATTATGGTTAACAAACTAAAATTAAACAAATTGAAAAATAGTTTAAAACAAGGGCTGTAAATAGGCAAGCTAATCATCTTGACTGGTAAAACAAAAACAGGAAAATAAGTTAGCTTAGCAGCACGAGTTGTTCTTGTCCTAATGGTACGGATAGGTGAAAATAACAGTAATTTTATTTTGGTTTAGATAATTCGGTTTTTCGCCACAGAGGAACAAGTCTTTCTGTTCTTTTCTCCCTCCCAGTAAATGAGAACTTACCCCAGACACAACAAGCTCTCCTCCCAGATTCTGCACTTCTGCTTTGACTTTACTGCAGATATTGAGCTGGTGACAGTACAGGGCGATACGCTGCAGATAGGCCAACAGATCCTGCTTGCACGCTGAATCCGGACACTACAGAGAGAAAGAGAGAGAGAGACACAGCAGTTACTTTCTGTCAAAAACACACTGATTATAGGGAAAAAAAAAAAATCTGTTAACACTTAAACATGTTAAAATGGAGCTGAGAATGCTACTATAAGAGTTATTGGTAGTTGAAAACCCAAAATTAGCCAAAATATTTCAAAAATGGACATGCGAGGGGGCAGGGAGGTGTAGAAGCGTGTGAAAGATGGGCGTTTTGATTCATTGGTTGTGGAAATCCGTGGCACTTTGAGGCGTAGACTCTGTGTGGGCCTAATGATACAGATGCACCATTTAATAAACCTGACAAGAAAACACGTCGAGACGGATGGTGAGTCAGACAAGCAAGCGTCTGTACAGAAATACTTCGACTGATATCTAAAGTGAAAGGCATGTTCAACATGCTGGTTGTTTTCAGGATCTTTGACTGTTGCCTGCAGATACCCTAACGCTCCAGTCACCTGTCCAGCTGCATGTGCTAGTCAAATTCACTCGATTCCCCATTGTGGCAGGTGATCGGGCCCACCGAGGGCTCACAGCCAAACTGTCCTTATCATTTAACTATAAGAAAAACTAAATCCTTTTGTATCCAACAGAAGAAAACCGTCCTCTGCGTGCCTGCTCTTAAAGAATATCTTAAGTATAAACCCAACCACAGTTCAAGAGTCACAATTTGCACATTTCTAACCCAATAGTTGATCTTGCATCAACAGCTAGCTTATTACTAATTCTCAACTGCAACATTTACTAATTTAGGTATTTACACATATGTATCAGGGTGAAAAGATGAAGCTACTGTAAGTGATAAAGAGCTTGAACATCCAGAAAAAGTTGTTAATGGCACCCTATATAATTAAAAGGCCAAAAAAAAATGCTAATGCAGCTCTGTGGTTGAAAAAAACTAAACACTACTACAAACAATAAAAATGTTTAAATTAAAAAAATTTCATGGCACAAAAACTAGCAATTTTCTTGAAATGTACTGTTGTTACAAAAGTGCTCATTTAATGGATGCAGTCGAAGTGGGTAAATCTGAAGACAACTTCTTGGGTTTTAGAGGGTTGAGTGCAAAACTTTTTAGCACAGAACATTGTCAGCACGCTAAAGATGTTGAATTTGCATCTTTCATTCCCTCTAAAACACCTTGGCTGCAACACTGAATAAAGAGAGAAATTAGTCAAGCTCACTAATCAATTAGTTGACTAGTCAATGGTCCTGCTCATTCCTAAGTGTAAAATAAAAAGCCTGCACCTCAGTGAATACATCACTAGCTCCATTTACCAGTCGTTTGTACTTATTATAGTACTTATTTTTCCCCATAGTTTGGCCATCCAGTATCAATATCTCACGATGTTTCACCAGTCTCCAAGGTAACAATAGTTTCTTCACAGTAATAATGTTCAAAGAGCCTGGCCCCACATCTTTATATTGAAATGCTCTGAACAAGCAGGACTTGAGGGTGCCTGCACATAATTACATCAAGCCAGCTTTCCAACAGTGCCTTTATCTCAATAACTCTGCCCCAAATGCCATAAAGCATTTGGGAAAATGTCAAACTTCCATTATTTTAAACAAAATCTAGACTGCAGATGCATACTTAAGTTGTTTAGGGCTGGAAAGACACTCACAGATGTCATATGCATAATTCTAACGTAAAATGCACCATGTAGTTTCATGTAAAACTCTGGTGCACGCAATTTAAGATTGCAGTTACTCAGCCAAATTAAAATAGAGCCTAGTTAGCCATAACACAAAAATGGGGCAAGAAAAAATGTGACGAAACCTGTGACAAAATGGTGCCTGTAGGACATAGAAATTAAAACCAGATGGTCATTTAGGGCCCTATGAAATCAGTTTTATTTTTTCCCAAATTCCGATTTATTTATTTATTTTTTCCAAATTCAGTTTCTTCCGTTTTAATTTTTCTAGATTCCGTTTTTTTTTTTTTTTTTTTTCATTTTAAATTTTCTAATTTTTCTAATTTTAAATCATATTTTATTAATCAAAAAACGCCTAATTAATCATAAAAATCTTGCACAGTTTAAAATATATTTATTCAAAGTTTAACAAAAAAATACATCTTAAGGCCCAACAAAATATTTTTTTTTACCAAATTCTGTGTTTTCCATTAATTTGGATTCCATTTTAAAAGTCTTTATCATTACATTAAATAACATGTCTCACAATTTCAAGTTAATCCAAACTTTTATTTTGATGGGTTGCTGTGAAGACCTTTAAGTTTCTTGAAGAGATATGACGATAGTTTTTGTGAAATTCTTCTGAAGTGACTCTCAAAGCACTTGTAGAGATTGTTTTTGTTCATATACTCATATGATAGCTAACAATAAAAAACTGAGGAAGATTAAACAAGAGTGACAGGGATGGTTTTATGTATGATGAACTGGCAACCTCTGAGCATTTTTGCTAAATGAGCTCTCGGCATGCATCCATTTTAAATGTTTAAGGCCAGTAATTCAACATACAAGAGTGGAATATGAAAGCAAACTTGCAGAGATGTGCCTGTGGGAGATTCAACTGGAGATACAGCAGAACACAGTCTGAGTCAGGGCATCTTCACCATACTTTAATAATCATCAGTCTGTCTATACACCCCACTGAGAGAGAAGGGCAGATAGACAGGCACAGACTGTTAGAAACAAGACAGAGCGACAGGAAGACAAAGGGAGATGGGAGACAAGTGGGCGAAAAGAGTGGGATACCAAGAAAAAAAAACTGGTGAGAAACAGGAAGTGTGTGATGGAGTGATAAAGAGGGCAACAGGCTGCTCATCTTTCAAGACAGCGTGAGAATTAGCTGCCATACGATCACAGCATTTCCCTGAAGTTTAGCTTGTTAAAGGTGAAGTGCGAGATTTACATGCTACAACATGGAAAGTAAAAATAATTGTTTCCAAATTGTGTGTATAATCGTGTGGCAAATTAAAAACATACATATTAATATAATTTAAAAAGAAATGTTTATTTTTTAGGTGCACGAGACTTGCTATAATAAGCTAAGAAAGGCACTTCCTTGGCCTAAGGAAAAAATCTGCTCTGCGTCTACTTCCCCCTACAGTATTACAGTATTTGCTGACTCTATGACTGCAGGATACTGTAAAAGCATTTGTGCCAAGGGTTGGAGGACAGGATTACATTCACAGCAATACAAAGCAAGAATTTTCTTGCCTTTAAGGGCTTCTCACCCCTACATCTGGCATGTTGATCCAGCAACAAGTCTGGCTATGCTCTGAGCCCCAGCAGCGCTGCTAGAATATTCAGCTGTGTAGCTCTGACTGCTTTGGCGTTGGCAGTTTCCACTCCAGCTGGCTCAAAGCATTCTGGGATTTGTAGTAAAGATTATCCAGCTGGGCACATCATCACTCCCCAGCGGGAAGTCAGGATGTCTGGGCATGTCTGGGCAGAACTTCTCCCACTCTCTCTCTCCAGCTCATCATAAAGAACCAGCAGGGACACAGGAGTGTCCATATTCGAGCACAGAAAGCTAGAGCGTCCGCCTCTCGTCTGCTTTACTATTCCACCCATTATTCCAGCAGTCATTAATAAAGCCCCAAATTTTTATCAATCACCGAGCTGCTTTTCTTCCCTAGAGCTAGAGAGCTTACTGCAGAGGAAGTCAGACAAACAGCAGAGCGAGGCGGAGAAAGGGAGAGGGTGAGAGAGAAAGAGAGAGAGGACAGCGGTGGTGAATCAGAACAGAGCCCTGCTAAAATGAAACCTGCTAAGCATACCAATTAGAGGCTCGACTCCTGTTTGAGACAGCTCGAATTGGCCCTTTGAAAGCATCACTTGTGCATGCTCAGCTGCTGAATTCATCCAAGTTGAACAGGAAATGCAGCCTGCCTGCCTTGACCTAGACGCATGTGAATACATGATGCACATGTCAAACAAAAGTCCTCCCCGCTTTCTTCAAGCATATTCTTCGTCCACCTGCAAGGGACGCATGCAGATCACACGCGGTCCTGCCGATGCGGTTGATTTGGGGGGCACTTCGCGGTGAAGGGACGTGCTAAAACAGCATTTTTTTTTTTTTTTTTTAAAAAGAAGTGCAGTGTCCAGTAAGTCCCTTATCAGGCCGGGCCAAGAGCTTATTCTGCATTCACCAATCACTCCATTAAAAATAAGCATCGTCTGAGAAGAGTGTTCTTTTTAGGAAACTCATATAACCCTAGAGGACATACTGGAGCGTAACCTTACATTCAACTTCAGCCCTTCTTCAACCTTTAAGTAATGCACATGCAAGCACTTAAGGAATATTACCTTGCCTGGTCGCAGACTTTGGATTCTGTGCGGCAGGAGTTTCTTGGTAATTAATTTTTTAGAAAATTACTTCTAAGAACACCCAAAACATACTAAAAAAAAAAAAAAAAAAAAAAAAAAAATACACGTTTTACTAGTTCTCAAGGACTTTTGGTTTTCCTTTTCACAGAAATCAGTGGAAGAAAGATCTTTCGCTCATATATGCCGGTTAATGAAGGACATGACGTTGAAAAGTAATGGGCTGATGTTAAAGTGCACTGCTTTTCTAATATGACAATGAGTCTTTATTAAAGTAAAGTGTTAAGAAGAGGCACTTTTAGCACCTTAGCTGATAGAAAAAGTATCACCATTATGTTTCCATCAGGTGCATCAGCAAAAAGAGATGAACTAACGCTAATGAAGTGACCTAGATAAACTCAAATGAATACTACAGAATTTATGAAGCTTGGGAAGATGCTAAGTGTTAAAATGACAATATAGCTACCTTTTCCTTTGACCGTTTCTCATAGGATCATAGGAAGTTTCACCAAAAAAAAAATCAGTCCTACAGGTTTAAAATGACAAGTGGATGAGTAAATGATTTTAATTTTTGGGTGAACTATGTCAGATTTTCTCTCCATATAGAGGACTTCAACGGGTTGAAGTTTCAAATTGCAGCTTTAAAGGCCTCTACACAGTCCTAGCCGAGGAATAAGAGTCTCATCTTGCGAAACGATCCGAAAAAAAAAATAAGTTTATACACTTTTTAACCACAAATGCTCAACTTGCACTAGCTCTGCGATGAACATGTGCATCTTCAGGCATTGTATAATCATGTTGGAAAACTCATGGGCCGTAGGTTCTTTTGTTTGTGTACTTTGATTTAAAAAGGTAGTGTAGGGTGAAAAACATCTCATTTTCACCTCTGATCATCTGACAACAGTGTTTTACCTTTTTTTGTAAAGAGTGTTTGACTTTCTGTGCACGTTCACTTTGTAAACACGGGGTCGGTACTTCCACCTATGTCACACGTGCATTATTACATAATGCGTGAGTGCAAGGGCAAAAGCTAGTGCAAGAAGAGCATTTGTAGTTAAAATATTTGGGTCATTCCACGAAATCGGTGCCTTTTCCACTTGAAAAAAAAAACAAAGTAAAAAAAGTTTAATCATTTTTTAAATATCCATCACATGATGACACCTTAAAATGACAAGAAATTGTATTGTGCCATCTCAGGCTGTCTCATTTATGAGGTATTTTCTACCTCATGTTTTGGCATTTTTGTCAACCCTGTTACCGACACGAGCAATACTAGATACTATAGTTTAATTAGAACTCATATGCCACTGAATGATACAGGCATTAGCTCAATAATATACTGAAGGTGACCTTTAAAATGTTTGAATTTGACACAGACAATCTTTAAAAACAGGGTCAAACCTAATCAATGCCATCCCTGTTACCTACATGTCTCAAAGTCAACAGGTTGACAGTAACAGGTTTGGTGATTTCAAAAAATTTGCTAATTGCTAGCTAATAGTCAAGTTCACAAAAGCACATTTTGTACACTTTGAAAGGATTTTACTTGTAAGTATTGATTATATTAAACGTAAGAACTGTTTAAATTTACATTTTAAAAATGGTAACAGGATTGACATTGCATGACGCCCCCATCAATTTCTGTTTTTAAACTGCACATTTATATGCTGTTATATTAAATGTGTTTGATTATTTCTTAGGGAAGCAAAAGGCACAGATTTTTGTGAAATATTAAATTTTTTTTTTTTTTTAGAAAACAATCGATTGTTTTTCTAGATAAGACACTCATTTGTCAGCTGGGATCGTGTAGAGCCCTTTGAAACTGCACTGAAACTGCAATATGGACCTTCAACCCATTGGCTCCCACTGAAGTCCACTATATAGGAAAAAAAACCTGGAATGTTTTCCTCAAAAACCTTAATTTCTTTTTGACTGAAGACAGACATAGGGGTGAGTTATCAGGGAATTTTTATTCTGGAGGTGAACTAACCCTTTAAATTTAATCTGTAGCTGCCATAGTGAGCAATTTCCACTCTGCATATTCATGAAAATGGCAATGCTGAAAAATACAGAAAACACTGTTTTTCTCCCTCTCTCTGCAAATGTGTACATTATTATGTAAATACCATGTTGTCCTCTGGCATGGATGCTGCAATGGAGTTGTGTGAAACCATGAGTGAATTAAAAAAAAAAAAAAAAAAAAAAAAAAAAAAAAAAAAAAAAAAGGGCAAACTACACAGAGAAAGTTGTTCAAAACGGTGAAAACAAGGGGGCAGCCGCTATCGGGACTGATGAGCGGAAGAGAATGCAGGTGTTGGAAAATATAACGGATTTCACACCTCAACGTTAAAAATATCCTGCTATAAAAGTGAGTAGGAAGGTCAGGCCGCATCATAGAAAATGTCATCCGGCCTGCTGAATTCCATTTTAAATGGGCGGCGGTAGTAGAACAGCATGAGCAGGGTTCTGACCTTTCTCAACACATCAGGGAGGAGAAATGCCAGTTTCCCGTATTCCCTGACATAGCAGCATTTTAATATAGAGCAGGCCTGATTATAAATGGAGCTTCTTGGGTAATGCATTCTTTTGTGGGTTATGCCCACTAAAGCCTGAGGAGATATCGATACGCCGCTCGCTGCACTCCTCTCAAGAGGGGATGGAATGAGGTGTGTGTTTTCTCTCTACTAAACAGAGCACATGACATATGGAGGTGATTAGAGCAGTGATGAAATCGTTCTGCCCACCCACAGGTCTTCTGTGAGAGAATTTTCATAGATATGATTACCTGGTGTTTATATGTGATGTCCCAAACCACAAAAGAAGTTACCAATTGTTTTCCACACTGACAGACATTAAGCTAGCATCTGAAATTTAAAGATCTTCTACTTAACTCTTAGCGAAGGGAGAGGGACACGCTAATCACATTTAACAAAAGCACTCCTAAATGACTTAATTTTGCACTTCCAAAAGTGACACATTAAAATAAGACATCAGATTGAAAACCACTACCTTGGCTGTAAACACAATCTTCAAAAAAAAAAAAAAAAAAAAAAAATTGTAAGTCAATCTCTGGAGTTTTAAATGGAAAAAAAGGGAAAAAGAGAAAAGGTTCCAAGTGGGCTGCAAGAAATCTAACTAAATCTCTAGAGGCTAAAAAACATCTCAAAAGGAAAAAAGGTGCCAAGTGGGCTGCAAAAATAGAAGAAAATGTAAGTAAATCTCCAGAAGGCACAGAAACACACACATCTGCCACAAAACTGCTTTAGTCCATCTGAAAGAAGACCCGAATCTTCATAGAAAAAAGAAACCCGTCTGCAGTAAGCAAACTTCATCTTCCATAAACCTCTGCTGGAGACAGTTTGAGAACAGCGCAGGTGGAGATTTGACGTACTGACTGTGACCCCTCGAAGAAGAGTTTCTGGACCGCAAACCTGATCTCCTAGGATCTTTCAGGTGTGAACTCATTCTCTGTTTTTTTTGTTTTTTTTTTGGTTGTGTGAGCTTCATCCTGCAATACAGATATGGGGGAAGTGGATGCAACAGCAATGAAACAGACATCCTGCACAGATTCAAAAATACAAACATTTACGTAAATCGTCTTTCTACAGAGGTGTAACTAGAAGGCCAGAGCATTCAGCCCACACAGTCATCAGTATTCAACGTACAAACTGGAAACGGTAAAGCATCCAAGGCAATCGAAAGTTCATTTTAAAAGCACCTGTTAATATCAAAGTCATTTTTTACCAAGATAAAAGATTCATCTGTAGTTTCTTTAATAGAGAGAACTCTAATGCACTTGGAGAGAAGAACGTCCCTTCATGTGGCTAATGTGTTTTATATTGCGTTTAAATGGTCTGGCGGCGCACTTGTTTTTTAAACGGCTAAATATAAAGCCATCATGGACCGTGATAATCAATCAAGTGGCATTTGAAACAGAGTGATGATCTTGCTCCTATCCAACCA
Source organism: Labeo rohita (assembly GCF_022985175.1). Classification (NCBI taxonomy): domain Eukaryota; kingdom Metazoa; phylum Chordata; class Actinopteri; order Cypriniformes; family Cyprinidae; genus Labeo; species Labeo rohita. Next base: position 18,688,769 of record NC_066882.1, on the reverse strand, counting down.
ATTACCCACAGGAAAAAATAAGAGACTAATATTTGCAAGTGCCAATTCTATCTCAGTCTAATAAAGTCCTGATCTAAGATCAGAGAGAAGATTTATACTCAATCAAAATGACAGATGAAAAACATTCTTACGTTTTCTGATAAAATACAAGAATCATATGCCTTATACTGTATGTGCCTCACTTATCACTGAGGCAGCTGAATAGCCACAGCATGACATAGCAAAAGCCGCCAACATGCCTGCCAAATAGAGACAACCACTTCCCTAACAGTTATTAATAGGACTGCCTGCTTCAAAGCATATTTACAAGCACCTATTTCACACAGTTTATACTGAGACCATTAAACGATTTTCATTTCCCAAATTACAAATGCTACATTGAAATTTAGTACTGTGATATTTTACTGAAATTTCATTTGACTGAAAGTAACTAGAAAACATTCTGGATCCGTTCCAAACATGGCGATAAATGTCTCACTAGATTGCAAGAGCCTGCTTCTGCTTCAGGTTGTTCAGGTTAGCTGGATGACGCCTACACACTACAATTGTTAAATGGTGCCATGGAACTGGACTGAGATCAAAACAATATCCGAGGCACTGTAGGGCTTTTGTGTTCTTGAGTCATGCAACTATTTATTTGGCCTTTCGGGTCACTGTCCTGCTTGAAAGATGAACTTTCTTCCGAGCCTTTTTTTTTTTTAGCTGAAAGAGTTCTTGTTTTCACAGCAGAGTGTGATGGACAACTTTTCCAAGATGTCTGGGTGGTTTGATGTTGCATCAACTTTCACACAACTGAACCAACAATGCGCACTGGGACACTCAAATAGAGTTTTGAACTTATGGATTTGTTTCTCTCTCCTATACTACCTTCAGTTTTTTTCACAGCAATCCTTCAGATTCACAGGACTGCTTTTTTCTTTTTAACCAGTGAGCTCTCCATGACCTCTAAGATCACAGAACAGAATTTAGATTAAGACCAATTTGCTAAAGCAGAGGTCACCACACTCTGTCCTGGAGGGCCCATGTCCTACAGAGTTAAGCTCCAACCTTAATCAAACAAACCTGAACCAGCTAATCAAGGTCTTAATAGGCATATTTGAAACTTCCAAGCAGGTGTGTTGAGGCAAGCTGGAGCTAAAATCTGCAGGACATCAGCCTTCCAGGATCAAGTTTGGTGACTTAAAATAATTACAATCAAGTTTTGCTCTACAGAAGAGCAGAAATTTTTTGCATTAGTTTGCCAAGTCTAAAAAATAGGTTTTGGTATTCCAATGACTGTGGGAAGCTAATCTAAATAATGATCTCCATCTTTGGGGATTTAAGGAAATGTTGTCGCTACCTTAATGATTCACATGTAGATTGTGTCATTAATTCAATTGCTTTTCCAACTGTGTAAATTTAGAGCTGCTACAACACAGGAAGTGAATACTTAAAAACAGCACACTTCAGTTTAGAAACATTTCCTTAAAAAAGAAACTAAGTAAAACATTTGTAGCATTTGTGTTCAGGTAAAATGAGAAAACCGGCTAATGGTCTTAATGCCTCTGAATGAATACTTCTGCAAGGCAACTCATACTTCATGTCTACAATATGTGACCCAGGACCGCAAAACCAGTCATAAGAGTCAAGTTTTTGAAACTGAGATTACTTCTAAATAAATAAGCTTCCTATTGATGTATGGTTTGTTAGGACAGGACAATATTTGGCTGAGATACAACTATTTTAAAACAATATACTGAGAAAATTGCCTTTAAAGTTGTCCAAATGAAGTTCTAAGCAACGCATATTACTAATCAAAAATTAAGTTTTTATATATTTACGGTAGGAAGTTTACAAAATATCTTCATGGAACATTACATCTTTACTTAATATCCTAATGATTTTTGGCGTAAAAGAAAAGTTTATCATTTTGACAGATATAATGTATTTTTGGCTATTACTACAAATATACCCAAGCTAGACTGGTTTTGCGGTCCAGGGTCACATATGATTAAATTGCCCAATTCAAACAAACACTGCTAATAGTCTGCCGTTATGCCACAAAACCAGAAATCTCAACCAGGCTGGCGGGCATCATGTGAGGTACCAACCCTTAAAGTGCTGAGCTCAGAATTTGCATTATTGCATCTTTTTTTTGCACTTCTACTGTAGAGAAGGAAATTTACAGGCCTGTCACCGTTAAGCAGCCAGAGGCCAGAACTGGGATTAATCCAACCTGTGGTGGCGCCTATGGATCACCATAAATCTTGCCCGATTTAATGTAAATTGGAAAACTATGTATGTCGGTATACATCACTGGCATAAAGCACGTGCTGCCGGCCGCAGGTCTGCCTCGCTAAAATATGCAAACCTAGTGTTGCGCGATCGTGTCCGTGTGCGTTTCATGCCTTCACGTGCATGCATGTAGGGCGCAATATTTATGAGCAGTGCGGTTGCTTACACATTTGCATTATAAATCTCAATTACACCGCATTATTTGCTCAGCACTGTGCTCAGATGAAATCCTCAGAAGTTGCCCCTGCAGAATCTGCTCGTAAATTCTTAATAAACTGCAGTGCAGACCTTTGTGTGGCAATGACCTAAATCCTGCATTCTCCTCATCTATGCACTACACTCATTTCTTTAAAAATTAATCGAGCTCTGTTACAGCCATTTAACTGATTATTAAACCTGCCCGAACATTTCTGGCAGCACTCTGCAACAATCCAAAAACATCTCGCAACAGCTAGATGTTATGAGACGGATTCAAAAGGCTCGATTCTCAGACAAGATGCACCTCCTGCTGATTTTTAAAAGGCCTCTCTGTACTCATCAACAATCACCCACGCTATCCGCTTGGGTACCGCTGTCTTGTTTGCATCCTTGGTTGGCCTCCAGATGCAGAGGAGTATGTTTTGTCACATCCTCATTTTGATTAGTTAGGTTTAAGTAGTCAAGCTTGCTGGTAGGATACATTGGAGCCGGCTGGAAAAGTTATGCAATACAATTCGTGCTTTCAACATTTCAAATTTTATTTCCTCCATTCTGCATCATCTTGTTTACCTGTACCAGGTTTCTAAAGAATCTTCTTTTATTCAACTGCATATTCAACTTTCACTGATATTTTTGGCCTATCAACACATGGCGGCTCTGTTGTGGTGTCTGTTGGCAATCTCAGATGTAACAAAAGCACATGACAAAAACTAGACGAGCAGACAGGAGTGATTCCATAGCCCACCGCTGTGTATTCTGTGGCAGGGCTTTGAAATGACAAAGAGAGCAAGGAGGACAGAGAGTAGGGGGAGGAGTGTCATGATTATTTGCTTTCCATCCCTCCGCAGGCTCTTCTGAATCTGATGATTCATCCTTCTGTATAAGGAACTGTTTCCCTCTGTTCATTTTTCGGCAGTTAGCCTCTGGCAGCCTCATCTGCACAAGGAGGTGTGAGGTGCAGTCTAAATATAGTTTGGCATAAACATCATATATAAGAGAAAAAGAACGCTGCCACCTGGTAATTATGCTGCTAATTAAAGACGAATCACACTTAATAGATTCAGGTCTCACTTGAGGCTTCCCATCCCTCATTCCTTTCACTTTTTCTTCACCTACTGCCCTCAATTCCTCTATTTGTAGGAGGGGGCACCATTTGGGACTGAGCTGGGCTGGGCTGGATGTTACGAGTTGCTCACACCCATTTAAAACCAGGGGTCACACTCGGACAGACACATCTCCTCCCATAACCAATGCACTTGCTAATGCATACAGTGATCCCTACTTACACTCATACAGCATACAAAATTAATTTGGCCAAGTACTAAATATGAATAAAAATCAATTTGAGACAGGTGTAGGGAGACGAAGACTAGCTTGTTTCACAAATACGCAACGGCCACCTAAATTCAGAGAGATTTAAAAAATAAATAATAGTTTAATAACTACTGTTAAATAATATATGAAAATATTAAAATTAGGGATGCTCTTAGAATCGGCAAGACGAGGCTTGGTCGACCAAAATTTTATTAGGTCGCAGAAAAAAATTCCACAGAAAGTGGCAAAGTCATGCAGTCTGTGACGGACAGATCGTTAACACCTGGTCTATGTGGTAATACAGTAAATCGGGCAGGACATCCAAACGCTCACCTATCATTCATTGACCTCAAATATGGCTTTTCATCTAAAATATGTAAGTAGCAGCAACTTTAAATGGCCGCTCAATCTAATGTTAATGTATAAAAATGGAACATGGAAGCTGAATAGTAGCGAACTCGCTGCATGATGGATGGAGGCGCCAGTGTGGTCACTTGCTCTTAAAATACTCATTTTCGGTCATACAGATAAGAGTAATGCATCTTTTATTTGTGTGCACTCAGAATAACAACGAAACGTTGCGCTTTTGTAAAATAATGAAAGCAAGCAGAATGCACTTTCTGCCGTCTCGTTCTCTGTGAACTTGAGCGAGAAACTTCGAAACGGCATGTATACTTGTCTTACAGACATGAAAAATATAGGTTATCTATATAGAGTCAAACGTCTACTTTTAAATGAACCAATTCAAAAACAAAACAAAAAGAAAACAAATCTTCTCAGATTATATAATCCGTATTAAAACGTGCATCCACTACTGCAGAGATGACGCGTCAGTGTCCCCAACTTCATCTCTTAAGCCAAAAACAAAAAAGCACTAGTTAAATCAATAAAACGTTAATGCAGTCTCCTTGCTGTTTTTCCCCGAAACATTCATAATTACTATATCTGCGCTGTGGCAAGCTTTCTTTGCATGCGCTTGGGTGCTTATGTAGGCAATTAAAGGCTCATAATTATTTATATGGTTTATTAGACATGTGACTAATAGCCGCCTAATTTTTTAAATGAACGACTACTAGTCAACCAGAAAAATCTTTAGTCAAGGGCAGCCCAAGATGCAGATATTCGATTTTTGCCGATATTTGGGCCGATAGCCATTGCCGATATACATTTTCTTTTGTTTTGAAATGCCATGTCTGTCCTGTGCAGAAATTACAAACAAATTATTTTTAATTTTGGTTAGTTTTAAGCAAAACCTTACTTTTTACAACTAAAAAAACATTAAAGTTCTTTTTTTAATAAGATCATATTGAAAGCTTTGAAAACAACTATAATATAATTAATCTCTGCAGTTTCTTTTCCCAGACAGATGGCAGTTGAAACCTTTAATAGACTGTCTTATACGGATAATATAGTGCATCCCTAAATAAAATAACAGTATCTAATAAAAACCATGTAAAAATAGTAGTAGTAGCAGCAGTAGTAGTAATACAATTAATTTTTTTATTACTTTTATTATAAGTTCACAGAGAAAATTGTATATTACGACCAGTGAAATCTCATCATGCCTGTCTTTGGCACGTGTGGCGAAGTTCATTTTAAATGCGTCCGACATGCAAATCAATCCCATTACTCAACAAATTGGCGGGTTCAGTATAATGGACACCGCTTACAAAACAATGCATTTTCATTTATGTGCCAGTGTGCGCAGATAAGCAAACACATCCAGAGACCCACACACAAGCACCTGCATAGTTCCCATCTGTTTTCTGCAGGGGATATCATTGTATTCACAGCACTGAATAAGCAACATCAAAGACATTGCAGGACGTGGCTGTCTATGAAAGCTTTCACCGTCTCTGAACTGGACATTTAGTATTCCTCTCCAATTGGGTCAATGCAGGTAGCATTACTACAGACTTGAAAAGTGGAGCTGCTTCGTGTCGGATCAAAGTGCAATCTAAATAAAATATCAAAAGTGCAGCGCTTCGGTTTGCATGAAGGCTGCTTATTATGCATGTTTATGTTAAAGAAATCCTTTTGAAAGCACACTGCAGATGTTAACAGGCATGGCTAATTAACAGCCATAACCATGCGGCAAATAGGATAACGTTGCGTATCTTTACATTCCCTCCCTGGGTGTTGCACTTCGCTGCATGGCAAAACGTGCTCGCAAATGCATGAAGTCAAAAAATTAACATTTAGCGTGACCCTGAGCGTCGCAAGAGTCTTTAAAGTGTCTTGTAGTTCCTAAAACACACACTACGAGTGCTATTGACACATCAAACTGGTAGTGTGCATGTTGCACGGTGATGTTAGCACAGCGTGACGCACTCTTTTAATTAAATGACAAACTGAGAGGAGAGGCCTTCATGGAGGGATGAGTGATGGGTGATGATTCTGCCACGCAAAACCCCTTCCCGAGCTCACAATATCTCTTTCAACAGCGCTATTGAGAAGACAAGAAAAATCTGAAAGAACCCTTACAGCACATACGCCGGTTTGATGTTTACTGGAAATGTTCCCATATTATTTTCACGAAGCCTGTGAACCTGTCATTGTCACTCAGCTTCAAGAATAAGAGCAGCTTTCCAAGAAAATAAGTGTCGGACTGCGAGGATTGGATTTACAGACCGTCTTTTGCATCACGGCCTCCGTCGCAATTTTCGATAGGGGCTGGGAAAAAGCCAGGGATAGGAGTTGGCTGCGAGTTAAATTATGCACTGTTGCGTTACACTGGAGTGCTTCATAAGGATTAAAATCCTTCAATGAAACACAAGAGCATGGATAATTTACCAAGAGAAGAGATGATTTTTTTTTCCCTCCAAAACAGACTTGAGCTCAACTTACTTGATCCGCAATTGCGCGGCCCAGCTTGTCCATTCTTGATCCGGCTTCGGCAATCTTCTTCGCAGCGCTAATCACATCAGAGGTGTTTTTGAGTGGTCCTTTCCCCCTGGAAAAAAAAATAAATTAATTAATAAAAACATAGCAGTTTCATTCACAGTTACCGTTCTGTGTGTGACTTATGCGCAAGCATGGATGATACATGTCAAGATGTCAACACGTTCAACAGATTAAAAACGCCTGGTCATATCAACAAGGTTGCTGAAAAAACAGGCTCGTTTCACAGCCTCGCACTCACAGGAACTGCGCAGCGTGAACAGGGCTTTTTGGGCAAGGCTAGATCAATTCACTTCCAATTGATTAATCTCATTAAGGAGGAACATCCCTCTCCAACACGCTTCCATTCACTAGTAGCTCGAAAGACTTCGAGGGGGGGTACAAATGAACGAAATACGCATAGACAAACAGATGGCGTGAGCTAGCAACAGCTCCTACCCACCCACTTCTGTGATGTCTGGTCAGCTTCCTGGGGTCACTGCCACTTCAGTTCATTTAATAGCCCTGGCCTCATCCATCCCAGCGTCCCATCTCAGCCCACCCCCCCTACAGCTCCCCGGTTACGATCCGGCCAGCCATTTGCCAGTTCTATGTGCCCACAAGGGACTGCGGGGCACAGTTGGCAAGTGGCGCAACCTGGATTCAAAGCTGCTCTCTTCAGGCTAAACTGAACAATCCAACCCACAACAGATGGAATTTTGTGTTTTTGCTCTTCCTCTACACTCACCCCTCCCTCCCTCTCTCTCTCTCTCTGTTTCTGTGGCATTCAGACAGGGTCCTCCTGGCAACACTGCATCCATCAAAACAGTCACAGGAATTCACTAGAGACACCGTCTCAAAAAGAAAATGCACCCCACAAAGAGTGACAAACACTTCTAACATTTCAAAACACAAAGGACGGGTTATTTTGATGTCACTTTGGTGGTGGCCCACCCATAACTCGCCCTAGGTGAGAGTGCGGCCACTACAAGGTGACTGTCGAGCAAGGTTGACTTCATCTGACTTGACAATCCCACACTCAGATATGCAAATGTGACTGAGTGCCCATGAATTAGCTGCTGATACTGGTTCCAGATGGGGGTATTGCAATTGTGTGTGTGTGTGTGTGTGTGTCATAACTGCTCAAGCACTGGACCACAGCATGCACAGACAGGTGGCTCCAAAATATGTGACACGAATCCAGGCGACGCATGCTTTATTCATGAGCAGAAAGGGACATAAGCAGAATTGGTGGCAAGCCGCTTCTCTGCAGATATTGAGGCCGGATAAAGGCTCCCGAAATCAATTTCCTCTTTATAGCATTAACCTTCATGGGACTGTGTACCCATTCAAGGTCGAGGGGCAATAATTTGGGCGTGGGCTGAATTAACTCGCCGAGACCTTCACTCAGCACATTTCTGCAGGTGACACATCAGCACCGATTGCCATTTCTCATGCAAATGCCACCAAATCTGTGCAACCACTCTGACAGATGTACTGCAGCCTTGTTGCTTTTTACACGAGACAATGACAGATTTCTGGGGGCCCTCAACAAGAGGTATGAGTGTCACCTTCAACAGAAACAATATCATTCTCCTGCCTAAAACACAAAACAGCTGACAGATACATCATGTTTAGAGCACTAATGAAAATAGCTGATGAACATTTTAATAAATGTATGATGTTAATAAATAATGAAAACTTTTGATTAGTTAAGCCTCTGTCGTAAACACCCGTTCATGCAGCTCCATTACATTTTATGCATTCCCCACGTAGGGATGCACGATATTTTGTGATATGATTGCACGATTTTGCTGATATCTGATATGCTGATTATTTTCAACTCATTTTGGTCGATAGCCAATGCCGATACCAATATACTCCCTTTTGTTTGAAAACGAGTTGAAAACAACACCAAGTTTTTTTTATAATGACAGCACATTGAAGCTTTGAAAATAACTATAAATAAACTACATATCAATCACTTTTTTTTTACATCAGAAAAACTTGGAAGTGATGAACACGGATGCGCAGGGGAGAGACTAAAACAAAGGTTCTGAATTAGAAGCACAAAACGAGGATTTGTAAAGACGATTTTTTTTCAAGTAAGAAAACCTTGATTCCTTTGCTCCTGTAAACAAACACTGGTCTGTGCGAGACTCACTGGCGCATGTCAACGCTTTACATCATGTGCCTGGAGCTGCTTCCATGTACAACAGTGAGCGCAAGCTAGAACAAAGTGATTCCTATATTTTAAATATGGATATTTTTCTTACAAAAATGTATTGATTCGCTACAGGAGGTCTTTATTCACCCACTGGAGCCGTGTGAGGCACTTCTTTTTTTTATTATGGATGGAGGCACTTTATTGGACTTGTTTTGAACTGATGAAGACAAACACCTGTCTATGCCATTCTAGAGCTTGGAAGTGGCAGGATAACTTTTAATATAATTTCGATTGGATTCATCTGAAAGAAGTCATGTACACCTAGGATGCCTGGAGGGCGAGTAAATAATGTGCTAATTTTCATTTTTGGGTAAATTCTTTTTTTAAGATTTAACATTTGTAGATGTTCTAAAGCATAAGAGTTGTAAAAATTCTGAAAATCTTTTAACGCTCATAAAATTGCATTACACAATGAATAAATCAGTATATATAAAATTATTTAATTTGCACGTGAATTATTCCTTTTACCGGCAAACATACAGCATATTTTTTATATATATATTTTTATATATATGTTTATATTTATTTATATATATGCTGATATTGGGCCGATATTTACATTTAAAGCAATGTCTATATTTTAACTCATTTTGACTGATAGCCAATGCTGATATCAATATATTTCCTGTTGTTTGGAAACAACAAGTCTCTCCTGTGCGGAAATTATGAACAAATTTTTAATTCTGGTTAGTTTTTAACAAGAACTTATTTGTTAGAATCAAATAAACAATAATGAATTTTATTTATAAATGACATTACATTGAAGCTTTGAAAATCACTATAAATAAACTATACATCAAAGTTTAAACTAAATTTACATTTAAAGTCATTAACGCCCAATTCCGAATCGTTAGCACACGTATACACAAGAGCGTTTTTTATATTTAATAAATGAATTGTTGTGAACAAATATTTTTCACATAAGTATTCAAGTGTTCACTGCACTGGGGAGGAATGGAGACTTGTTCCTGAACAGGAGGAAGCAGCAAACAAAGCTGCTTTTCCACTATTCTTGAGATAAGGCTGAGTGACAGCCATCCTACAGTCATTACTGTGTGTGCAATATTGGCAAACGGTGTCCTCAGCATGATCCACTTTAAAAAAGGGTCTTGGGTCTTGGTTAGCATAGGCGAGAAGCGATAGACCAAGACATTTTCTATCTCTGTCTCTCTCTCTCACACTCACACACACACACACACACACAGTGTCCTCTGGGAGAGCAGATGGCAGTCACTCTCAGGTGTGTGGCCCATGAGCGTGCTCTGTCACACCAAAAATGGCCCTTTCCCCGATTCTGTCAGCATATAGGGGAGGAATTCAGGTGACCTTTTCTTGCGCTAACAGCTCCTGCCCTTTGTTGTTTTTAAATGAATTTTTTTAAGAGGTCGCAAGATTTCCTTCCCTTTCAAACCCTTTCTTTTGGGATCACGTATGATGGAAAGACAATGAGGCAGGTAAATGAGGCAAGTAAAAAGCCCACGAAAAAAATCCACAGCTCATTTGCTTCCACTGAGAAGGGAAAAAAGGCTCCATGAGATGGAACCAAGTGCTTGTCTCAGTTAATATTAGACTTTACTAATTGATGGGCGATTTAGGTAAATGACAGGGGAAATTAGGTATAAAAAAAGAGAGGGGAAAAAAAAAAAAAAAAAAAACTGATTTCACCAGTCTCTCTTTCAATATTAGAAAAGATTTCCCTCTAAAAAGGCTTGTGCACATTTTATTGCCAATGCAAACTGCCATACAAACCAATATAAAGCTGAAGCACTGAGCCGGGACGCAGTGAAACCGGAGCAGTAGTGCATGGCCAGAGAGGTCTATTGAGTTGAGTCTAAAAAGAGATATGTGTGTGTATGTGTGGTCTTTGACAGGCATTCGAGCGGGGAAGAGGGCAGTTTGTGCTCACCTGGTGAAGTCTGTCATCTCCATCATGATCATGCACATTTGCTTGGCCAAAACGATGATGTCATTTCCGCTGTCATCCCACTTGGATACCTCGGCGTCCAGCTTGCTCTTCTCCTCCTGGAAACTGGCCACCTGCTCGGCAATCTTCGCCTTCTGCTCCTGGGGTAGCTGAGCCATGATGGCCTGCCAATTCCACAGAGAAACTCACATATAACAAACCACACATAAATCTCCACACGACTACATGCTGATCTATGACTGTTAATGAGGAAAAGAGATGACAAAGGATACGCAATTAAAAAAGAAAATTGATGTTTAATCCCCCTTCCTGCTTCTGTCTTTGCTTCTCTCTTACACCTTTCTTTGTCCTTCTCTCGCTCTCTCTCATTTCTTGCATGACCGGCCCGGCACGAGCGAGCAGAGATTTTACAGCTTTGGCTGGTGGCGTATGGGCTATGAAACATTCCTCTAATTCTGTAAAAGGTTCACAACCTCGCAGAACTATGCTGAGCAATGCTTTCTGCAGCCTCAATAGCCCAACAAAACTCAGATGACGAGGCCAGTTCAATATGTGCCACTGCATTCAGCACAAAGGTGAACAGAAAAAGATCACCAGTAAAAACATCTTTCTTGTTAAACAACATGTGCCAACCAGCTGTGATGCAATACCTCGACAGGCACAAGGATATTTTTTGGTGAATTTGAGGCATCACACTCAGTAGTCCCCACTGTCAAAACTCAGTGGTCCTATACAAGATTTTTTCTATGTTTTTTAAAAGAATTCTCATCTGCTCACCAAGCCTGCATTTATTTGATCCAAAATACAGCAAAAGCAGTAATATTGTGAAATACCTATACTAATTAAAATAACTGCTTTCTATTTGAATATATTTTAAAATGTAATTTGTTTCTCTGATCAAAGCTAAATTTTAGCATCATTACTCCAGTCTTCAGTGTCACATGATCCTTCAGAAATCATTCTAATATGCAGATAAAAGCTGATCTTCTGAAGTTTCTATTTAAAAGAAACCTGAAAAATATACTCATAATTCTACTGTTTTCAACATAAAAATAGTAATGTTTTTTGATCAGCAAATCAGAATGTTAGAATGATTTCTGAAGGAACATGTGACTGAAATAATGATACTAAAAATTCAACTTTGAAATTAAAGATATAAATTTCATTTTAAAATATATTCAAATAGAAAACAGTTATTTTAAAGAGTAAAAATATTCCAAAATTCTTCTGTTTTTGCTGTACTTTGGATCAAATAAATGCAGGCTTAGTGAGCAGAAGAGACTTCTTTAAAAACGTTAAAAATCTTACTGTTCAAAAACTTTTGACTGCAGCACAACTGTTTTTAACATTAATAAGAAATGTTTGAGCACCAAATCAGAACATAACAATGATTTCTGAATGACTGTAGTAATGGCTGCTGAAAATTCAGCAGGAATAATTTCCATGTTAAAAAAAATAAAATACAAAAGTTGTTTTGTTCATTACGTAATTTTGAACAATGATTATAAAAAATAATTATTTTATGCCATTTCCAAAATTGCCTTTAATGCAGTGTGTAATTTAGCTTTATGTGCTGTAAAGTTGTAAAACCTAAAGTGTACGATAAATATAGTTACTGTCTCCTTGCCAAAGAGATGAACCTCTTTGGCAAGTTCTAACAAAGAATTAAATTTTTCAGCCTCATAAACTATTTCCTTTAAATTTGGAGCACCGGCACACACGTGGCACACATTAGCGCATTAGCTGAGTGACTGGGATTCCCACTGGAGCTGGGGACTAAAATCAAAAGCCTCTGGGGGAGTGGAACAGGAGGCTGGACAGTGATTACAGACTTATATAATCACATTCCCACTCAAGCACAACCTCCACTGCCCTGTTTTCTACAACTCTCTAAACAAAAATACTACTCTCTTCCCCAGCAACAAGGTCCGAGGAAAATGTAAGTCTTCTGCAGCGCTTTTATCTTTAACAAGAGCTTTCTGTTCGAGTCTTGAGCTCTTAAAGTCTCCCGCCATCCCCTAGACGATTAGAGCTGAATATTTCTTCGGTATTTTTTAGTTTTCATCAACATCCTCACATCACTATGGAAAAGGAGGGTGAGAGGCCTGTAATTATAGTCGTGCGAGCTCGGGGAACAAACAAAACAGCGGATGTAAATATGAACAGATGACAGCCTTACATGACCAGGAACAATTCTTACTGACAAAAGAATACGCAAAATTTTAAAATGCATTTACAAAAAAAATTTGGGGCCACATATTGCTTTTCCATTTGTGCTGTCACACCAGTTGTTATCAGGAACTCAAAAGAAGTGCTCACAGGGAAAGCTAGCACTCTTACTAACAAGATCCCCAAACACAACTTGGTTTCCGTTACCTCTCTCTCACACAACGCTGAATTTAAAAAGGAAAACAGGATGCCAATCATCGCCAGTGTCTACCATCACCACTGCTGTGGACTAGAGAATATATTCAAACTAATAAAATAATAATAATAAAAAAAAAATTAAATTATATATATATATATATATATATATATATATATATATATATATATATATATATTTTTTTTTTTTTTTTTTTTTTTTTCCCCCACTGTTCCTTCCAGCTATGTAGGGATGATTTTCATAAGCATTACCAAGGCAACAGAGGAGGACGTGAAGGGAGGGGGTGAGAGAGAGAGAGGAGAAGTGGAGGTAGAGAGGGGGCGAGGTTTGATGTCTGTTTCGCTGGTGGCAACATCAGGAGTGCTGCTGACACTAAATCGTACCGAATCTTAAAAACACTGATTCATAGTTCCTGTGCTATTGGAGCTTAACAGTGAAGCAAAGGTGGATTTGGCTGTGATTCTGACCCGTGAATAGTGCGTTTAGCACTTCACAATGCTGTCTACGACTCTTTAAATAGACTGTGATAAAGTCTTATTATAGAAACACTGAAAAAAGATGGAAATGGAATTTACTATGTCCCTGGACAGATTCCATACAAGTATCTACAAAAGAATCTAATTGTCTTGTAATATTAGGATTGAGTTGGACATCCCTAAGTGGCTTCATAAATTAGCAAACCATGAAACCAAAGCTGTGAACTACAAAAGGCCCAACTCTTACCCGAGCGCTCTGTCCGGCAATGAGCTGATCGTCTTCCGTCTGCACGCTGGTCCTGCTACGAACATCAAAGTCTTCTGTTTCAAAGTCAGAATCATCCAGTTCCTCTGGGGTCTGTGGGGAAAAAGACAAGAGTTGGGGTGGGAAGAGATATAGAAAAGCATTATTAAGTTTTTTCAACAACTCAAGTCACTTATGAACTGCAGCAAAAGCTTAAAGGCTCTGATATGCTCACAGCAAAGTTCTTTTTTTTGGGGATAAAAAGTAGTAGTCAACATTTAAAGTGGATCAAGAAAGTTAATCAAAGTTCTCCTAAGACAAGAACGGGTATTGTTTTGGTTTTAGGACAACTTTGATGAAAGGTTTTGAACCACTTCAAATGTTGACTACTGTAGGACAAAATACCTTTTCAGTGGTATACCGTTCACACTGCTGGAAGTGGCATTTAGATGTAATGTGGTTAACGAAAACTACAGGAAAAAATTAGACTATGAAAATACGACAGTAGACCAATTCAGTGTTTGCAAACAGTGATGCAGAAAACAACGGTTTTCAAGTAGCAGTCTATGGAGCAATGGAATAAAAGAATACAAAAAAAGGTCAATTTGAGTTTATTTTTCAAAATTCAGATTAAATCTCACAATTCTGATAAGAAAAAAACAACTTGTCATTCTCTCTTTTCCCCTCGGCTCTGGCTTTTTCCTCCTGAGAATTGACAAACTCCCTATTGTTGAGTTACTAGGAGATATAAACTTGCATTTGCTAGAAAAAAGTCAGAATTGTGAGATAAAATAAATGTTGTGTAAATGTTAATAGTAACAGATTTAAATGTGTCATGCTGCAACTGTATATGTGAATATTATGCAGACATTGTTTAAATCAAATTTAAACGTCATAATTAGTAATCATAGCAGTTTTCATCCATAGTCTGTCCATTTAAACGTCTGCGTTTAACTTCAAATGGCCTCTTTGACGACAGTATTCTCTTATTCCATGGATTTTTACCTGTCTACCTCCACTTGTTACCAGTGTTTTTTTCTGCTTACAACTACGCACGTGCAGCTGCAAGTGACATCACTGTAACATCTACTACGAATTGATCTATAAAGTCAATAAGCAATAACTGTGATATCAACATGCAATATCGTCAACGATAAAAGACAAAACTAAATTGGATTTTTAAAGAAACAAAAACTTTAACAAAATCTTATTTTTGTCAGAAAAAAAGGAGATAAAATATTATTGTGGACTGCTGTAGATGCCTCTACTACTCAGACTTTTATGTGTGCGCTTGCCAGATATCAAGAGTTCAAATCCCAAAATCACGCTTCACTGTTAAAAGGATTAATTTTCTGTCCAATGCTTAATTTTTGCAATCTGGCAACCACTGTTGGCAACTTGGATTTATAATTAGGAATTTCACTGTTATATTTTGGTTTTACCACTTTTCATAATGTAGACTGAAAGAGTGCATATCTATGTGTTTGATATTAATTTAGATAATAAATAGCCACTCTAATATAATAAACTGACACTATTGATTTGTGCTTATTGGCCAGGATTATTAGCCAGGATTAGGCCATAGCTCAATTAGGACATGTAAGTAGTTTTTTTATACACATGCTTAGAAAAAAACATTACTGGTGTGCATCTTGAGACTGATTTTTTTTTTTTTTTTTTTTTTTTTTTTTTTAGATCAGTCAGTGAAAGTCTTTCAGCTGAAACAGCTCAGACTTGCATTTAATCTAGGACTAGGCTTAAACCTTGTCTGTGAAACTGGGGGCCAGATGATTAAGTACATACAAATGTAAATATATTCTTCTTGTCCGGAAAGTTCACTTAGGCAAGTGGTTTCAAACTCCCAGAATGAACCACACTCCTCTGAATAAACAAATTTTGTTTTTGCCTCAATCATAACAACAGTTTGTTCTTTGATTTTGCTTTAAGTATATTTATCAATGGCAGTTTCCCATGGGAAAGCAGAAATTTATTTTAAATTAAAAAGTAGTAAATGGTCTACTGGTTAACACGTGTGCTGATGCATTTAGACATGGCATTACAGATTATTTATGTTTCTCTTTAATAATTCTCATATTGTAAATAAAATGGTAAAATACACAAAAATAAAATTTTACATTTTCTAAATGCTAGTAGCAATGCCACTTGTGAATGATTGCCTTTGCTAAGAGGTTGCTTAAGTGATTCAAACTGTTTCTGACATGTTGCTATGTGGTTACTAGGTCATTTTCTAATAATATTCCACTCCCTGGACAGGTCAGAGTAACTCATCAATGAGACAAAAAGTGATCTCTTGAAAGCTTAACACTTGGCATAAGCAATCTGAATAAACTCCAAAGTATGAGTAACAGTAACAGTGACACTTCCCTTCCCTACACATAAAAAAAAAAAAAAAAAAAAAAAAACTAAAACTACCTATGCATTTTAGAAGTGAAAACATAATGGAATTTTTAACAGTAAAACATCTTTACTAGTCCGCTGTAAAGAGACAGAATGATCTGGTGCACCAATGCAGCGGGTACACCACGTTTTTCCCTGTACTGAACTGAACTAACTCTCTTTCTCTCTAATCCCTGCACCAAATGCCAAACATGCCTCTTATAACTCTACTGCTCTATTAGTATGCACTTGCAAGCAAAGGGACCTGTTTGCAGAGGGAAATGGCGGAGAATAGGGAGGGGTGGCGGTGGGGGAAGAACCCTCACTGACAAGAAAATGCATTTCAGCTTGATAGGAGAAAGGACGAGATGTGAGAAGATACGGATGTATTATTTCGCCAGTGCTGCAAGCCGTGCTTATCCGACTGTCTGTACAATCCATTTATGAGGAGATTCTGACTGGCTCACGATGCAGCTGCTCCAATAATAGACACCTCAAGCATCCCAAAACTCTGCCTGCTGAAGATGACATCAAAACAATATACAGGCCAAACAAAGTCGGTCAAGGTGTGGACGACGGTTTAGAAGTGCCCAGGCATTTCATGAACACACTATGCTGTATTTTAGAGAATCACACTGGAGCATAAAATGGATTTTAGGGTAGCGGTATTAAAATGTAAAATTACTACTTGCTGCTAGAAGGGTTGTGAAAATGCCTTCTAAAAATTGTATTAATTTTTTCTGAATTGAAATACAAGTATTTTTCCATTTCAAATAAACACTCTTCAACTGAACTTTCTATTCAAAGAATTTTGAAAAAAAATGATTAAGTTAAAAATTAAGTTCAAAATCTTAATTTCTTCTTGTGCACCAAATCAACATTATAATGATTTCTAAAGGATCATCTGACACTGAAGACTGGAGTAATGATGCTGAAAATTCAGGATTGCATCACAGGAATAAATTCTATTAGTATAAGTATAACTAAGTATATTAAAATATAAAACCACTATTTTAAATTGCAATAATATTTTACAATATTTGTTTTTTTCTGTATTTTTTGAATCAAATAAACGGCCTTGATGAGCAGAAAAAACTTCTTTAAAAACATTTCAAAATTTTACTGATCCCCAACTTTTGAACATCAGTGCATATTTTAAAATATATTAAAATCAAAATGTTATTTTAATATAATATTTTACAATATTACTGTTATTTTGATCAAATACCTGCAGCCCGGTGAGCAAAAATTTAAAATCCTGCTGAACTTTTGAACAGTAGTGTTTATAGAAGCTTCTATTTAAAACGTGCATTTAGTTTATATATTTCATGACATTTAATAAATTAACTGTCAACCAGGTTGGAATAACTTTTAATTTCCAAGAATGCATTACCACAATTCCGTAAATTCCTCTTCTTGTCAATTCCAATTTGACTTTGTATGATGTCACTTATTAAATTCAAATTCCAACCTGTGAACTACAAGAGACCCAAATCTTGGAATTCTAAATTTTGCACAACCCCAGTCGCCAGTGTAGATAGGATAGGAACCGCAGACAGCTCAAAAATACCTACCTTGCCATCCAAGAGAATGCATCACATCTATAAACTGGGGCAGTAGAGAGCAGGCATTTGAATAAACAGCCTGAGATGCCTGAAGCAGTGTAGGAAAGGTGAGGTGCCTTTGCAGGCTACAGTAATCGCTCGGCAGCTATGAGGATCTGTGCTACGGAAAGGCCATTAGTACCAGTGACATCCCCTCAACAGAGGAGTCGAGGGCTGCCTGCCTGTCAAATGTTAGGTGACGGCCGGCCGGCGAGCACTGCGAGCGCAGTACTTACCGAGGTTAAAGACTCTGTCCATCTTAAGTAGCCCAAGTCGTACACTTGTCTCTTCCGATCGAGGATTTCCCGTGCGGCGGAGAGGTTGATGCCCACTGGGCACTAGTGTTGGCTGATTGGCTAGCGCTCAAGCTCTGTCTAAACGTATGAGCTTGACATGGTGTGCGTGTAGAGAAAAGCAACTTGAAAGTCAAACATTAAAGTACTTTTTTTTTTTTTTTTTGGGCTCTATCTGAATGTCTGCAGGGTGTATTAAAACAGCGCTCTCTAACAAACCCCTACGATCGCCAGACCTTTGGGTGGTTTTCTTATCGGTTCGGATGAGTCGTCTCAGAACAAGAGCCCTGGAGCGTTTAAAAAAAATACTATACAGTCAGAAAGGAACAAAACGAGATAGCAAAGATCACGCCTCTTCTTTCGACTCAACGCAGGCATAAAGTGTTTCAGTGTCGGGGGCATGTTCAACACTCGTGTTAAACCAACAACAAACAAGTAGATCCTGTATGCCAAAAGGCCTTTTGTTTTAACCACTGAATCAATCTAGATAACTAGAAGGATGTCTGGAGTGGAAAATGAATGAGGCACTACACAGCTCTCCTAGGATTTGAAAATAAAGGGGGAAATGCTAATTAAATCCCTTTTCTAAAAAATCAATTGCGTATTATAATGCAAATACAGCGTAATGGATCCCCCATCTAATTTTGTTTATTCATTCTAATTTAAACCCTGTTATTAATGAACATTTTGGAACAAGTCGGATAGTTTCATCTGCATCAAACTAGTGAGTCGATGCAAATCGTCTCGCTGCTTGACATTTGAAAAGAGGGTTGGTGGATGTATTCAAACAAGGTATAAGTACAAAGGCGGCAGAGAAATATGATGCGATCTCAATTATCAATAGCAAATATACGAGCGCGCGGATGTGCGGCCCAATTTCCGGAGGCCTTTTAATCGAACGCTTCATTATCCGGGTCACGGACGCACTCTTTGCTTTAACTAAAGGCGCTAATACATTCCAACACACTTCCTCATGAGCCAATTATTCAAATGCAGTGTACATTATCTTCGCAATTAATTGAAAACTCGTTAGTCTGGAACTACGAAAGACGATATTTGCCTCAATTAACGCTTTTAACCTAGTTGTTCCGGCAAAGTGGAGTTAAGGGTCTGTGCGTTTCCCCGCACGGCAGGAGTGGACTGTTGTCTGCTTATTGTCAGACTGTTAGCTAACGCTTGACTGCAAGCTAGCAACCATCTGTCCAATGTTACAGTTCAGCTCAGGGAAAGACCATTAACCCTCAGACAACTACAGCTCCGGTAATAGTGCACATGGAGAGGGAAATCTGTTCAATTAGGTTACCACTTGCCCAAAACAAACTCACCATTAGTTTTTAATAAAGCAGCACATATATGTGCACCAGGTTTTCTTTTTTCTCTCTCTCTCTCACACACATTCAGTTTAAGTGCAGTATTATTCTGAGCTATATATATCCTCACAGAGCAAACCACTAATTAACCCTGCCCTCTTCTTCCTTCTAATTCTGAACAAGTTTTGATATACCTAATTGGAGTTTACCTCAATATTACAAGCTCTTATGAGGTGGGGGGGAATGGAAGTGCTAAAAACCACATGGAAGGTCATAAAATTCAGAGTGCACTCGAAACCTGTGTGGGTGGCGTAGTTAAAGTAATAAAAAAAAATTGCTCTTTAAAAATAATAGATGAAAATGTTATACACAAAATGTCATTTACTCACAAATATTTCATTCCAACACTTAAAAGGATAGGTCACTCAAAAATAAACATTCTATCATTAATTATTCACCCTTATGTTGTCCCAAACACATAAGACCTTCGTTCATCTCCGGAACAAATTAAGATATTTTGGATGAAATCCAAGAGCTTTCTGACTCCGCCTAGACAGCAATGCAACAGACTTTCAAACGGCCCAGAAAGGTAGTAAGGACATTGTTAAAACAGTCCATGAGAGAGAATATCTTTTTAATGAGAATTTTAATGAGTCTCTTATAACCAGGGATGCACACAGGTTTTTTTTTTAGTCTGGTTTGCAAAAGAGTACCCGGAGATTTGGTTAAATATAACCCCCAAAAAATTAATTAATAATAGTGATGACAATATCATTGGATATATTATATATATATATATATACACACACACACACACATATATACATATACATATATATATATATATATATATATATATATATATATATATATATATATATATATATATATATATACACACACACACACACACACACACACATACATACATATATATATATATATATATATATACATATATACATATATATATACATACATATATATATATATATATATATATATATATATATATATATATATATATATACACACACATTTTTACATATTTTAAAATAAAAAGGGAGTATTAAAAAAAAATATATATATTTTATAGTAAATTAAAAAATACAATTATAATATTTAAATTTTCATATGAATTTCGCATTTTCAAATCTAAAATTAGCAAGTCAACAATAGTTTTTTTTAACTACTTTCAAAAAACAGAAAAAAAAATTCAGAGCGACCAATAACACCAGTCAGAAGAACGAACCATGTAAAATTTACAGCCCCTCCCATAAACGCTGCATCAGCTGCATTTTTTTTTTGTAATAGGGTATGTGTCGAACGTCACCTGACCAAACCCGGAAAACAGGTCTCATACCTTCCGCTTGGAGAACGTGTTAATGGCCGTATTAAATAATGGCAATATCGAAGGATTTTTAAGGTAATCAGTAAAACTAGCTAAATGTTTTTTAACTGTTGATATGTTATTACATTTTTGTATATAATTGTTTGTGAAAAGAATAAAAATAAACTTATCAATCCACATACATAATGGACATTGATTATGATTATCTTTAGTGTCTTCTTTGAAGCCATCTTGAGTAAAACACCTTTATATTTTACGAGGCACATGCAAAGCATTTGAACCGGAAGCAACGAGACCCGTTTAGCCGAATACAGATGTCTGCAGCGCATAACCCCTATTTGACGCAAAGGTGATATAATACAAATTAGTGTTATAACTGCACATACATTTTTTAAAATCAATATAAAAAAAAAAAAAACACGTCAGTCTTTTGAAAAGGGTCTATTGAAGAGTGTTCAGTGAAGAGCTCAGTGAATGAAATGTCATTTTTGCAGTGTGCGCTGAAAATGGCAGCAAATAGCCTAGAATTATGCTTTCAGTTTGAATAGAAATCTTATACAGTATTACAGTTTTCCGACCTAAAATGGTAACTGTGCATTAACAGCTGTCAACCATGTCAATACGCAAATGCGCGCTCTGAACTTATTTTCACAGTGCGTTTGTTATTTTGGTCGCACATACGGACCACTTATGTGCACCCCTATTACCCCATATTATGTTCTTATTACCTTCCTAAAACGTTTGATCGTTTCATTTGTGTTGCTGTCTGTGCAGGGTCAGAAAACTCTGGGATTTCATCAAAAATATTTTAATCTGTGTTCTGAAGATGAAGGTCTTACGGGTTTGGAACGACATGAAGGCGAGTAATGACAGAATTTTCATTTTTGGGCGAACTATCCCTTTAATTCATTCTTCTGTGAAATACAAGCAGAGTGTCCAAGCTGATCTTTTCCATACAGAAATTTAATTCAGTCACATTGACTATTTTTATTGCACTTTTTGGTGCATTTTTTTGTAACAGTAATCTGCCCTTTTGCCTATTATCTACTAGTGTTCAAAATGATTTTTTTTTCCCCTAGATAAACCTTTTAAAATTTGGAAGAGAAAGACTTCTGCTCACCCTGATCATAAGAACCGCCTTCCTGATGTCCCTCACGCCATCATACACCAGACGCGAGGCATCAATGAACTCGTTCTCATCCACTGGCTGGCTTGGGTTGGCACTGAGAGCCTCCACGGCTGCCTCTACCTGCTCAGTGAAACGTGGCATCACTGTAAACACAAACACAAAGAAAGGGCAAACAGCAAGGTCAGAAACACTTAGCAGCAAACGAAAAGGAAAAAAAAAAAAACTGATTAATTTTGCTGGAAACAATTCCGTTTCAACTCAGCAAATATGAGTGAGCTGAAGTACAATTCAATCAAGACACTGCGCCTGTAGAAATATATAATTCAAATTAGATTTGAATTGAATCGACACTTCCCCCCTCCGTCTAACTTGTAACGCCCGAAACAGCTGAGTAAACGCAGAAATTCACGGTGGATGTGTTGCTGGATTTTAATGACTGCTCAAGGCAACTTTTAATCAGGCTTTACTTGACTGCGAGAACGGCAGATGAGTACACTTAATCCAGAGGCACCCTTAAATGAATCAATCACAAGACAGGTGGCAGCAAGACCTCAAAGCCACACAAAAACTCTCTCTGCATTCAAAGGCGATGGGAACCGGAGACCTTTTGAGGGCTGCTTCCTATTTGTTTTGTGGATGGCATTTGCCAATTTATTCCCAGAGGATATTTAATGACACTGAGTGTTTGCAACACAAATGAATACCTTCAGGCCTGGAGACCACATTTAGAGCTTTGTGTTTAATGAACCAAATTAGAAGTTTTTAAGTAGTACACCAAACAAACAGATTGGTTTAAACTGACTGCGGAATGCTTTTATGGCTAGAATATGGTTCCTGCTTTTATCTTATCTGTAAATTTGGGGCTGAACAACCACTAGGGATATGTAATCAGACTGGCCCATGTGAGACCAAACCTTTATGAAATTTGGTTGATTGATTCAACTGATTCAGGATGATCTATAGCAGTTTGCCCAACCATTTCTAGGAGCCAGCCCACCAGCTACGCACCACCTCTCAGCCATAAAATGGTAGTCCCTTCCCATAGGCACTGAACACATCTACATTAATACTCATTCTCATTCACAATTTAGGACTGCACTGGGAGTACAGAAGCAGGGAGAGATTGAACAGGAAGATGTGTGTTGGGAAAAAAGTGAAAACTTGGAATTTGCATTAACAAAAGGTTTTCGGTAAGCCTTGAGGTTTACAGGCACAAGGTTTAACAGTAATAAAAGCAATCATTAGTGACATAACATCCTCGTCTTTGCCAATATGGCCCAGTTATTTGTTTTAACGCAAAGCTGAACAGAGCACACAAAATGTGACATAGCATTTCCCAAGAGAAAGTCCGCAAATGAACAGGAAAATCTTATGCTTTGTCCCAGAGGAATGAACCATCTCTGCAATTTTAGTCATAAGAAGGTTCCTGGAGGCATCCGAATGCTATTATGTAACCTCACATGAAAGTAATATTACGTTTTATCTAGTAGAAAAGAGTAATAGTATGTTTTATCTTTCTAATAAAGCTAGAGTGCAGATACTGGTCACAGGCAGCGTCTTAAAACTTAGTGAGCTGCCTATTCAGACAGCGCTTTTGGCCATCCAAGGCATGGCCATGTTATGCAACCTTGCGAGGACGTAAATGAAGTTACTTTTATTTTAAAATCAGCACTCTTGCACCAACAGCCTACAAACCCACTCAAGGAAATTCTGGTCCAGATGGTAGCAGGGCTATTTTTAGATGCCTGTGCAGCATTTTCAGATATTAAACAAGAACAATGGATTTTAAATAGAAATTAATCACACATGCACAAGCGCCATCACCAAAAATAATATTAAACGGATAGTTCTGACCACGCTACGATTGGATGAAGCATGTTCGAAGCAGCTGTCAAACAATGACAAATTAACATTTGTATTACTGCACCAAACAATGCCAATCAGCAGCAGTCTACAATTATGGTTTTGAGTTATGATTTTAGTAGTATTATTTATTTCATATTATTAAATGTTGTTAAAGAAGTCCACTTCCAGAACAAAGATTTACAGAAAACGTATTCATCCAACATGTTCATGTCTTTCGTTCTTGTTTTGTTGAGGAAATTTTTTGAGGAAATGATGTTTTTTGAGGAAAACATTTCAGTATTTTTCTCCATATAGTGGACTTATATGGTGCCCCGCGTTTGAACTTCCAAAATGTAGTTGAAATACGGCTTCAAATGATCCCAAAAGTGGTTGTAATCGATCCCAGCCAAGGAAGAAGAGTCTTATCTAGCGAAACATTTTTTTTTTACTTCATAAAAAAAATAATACAATTTACATACTTTTTAATGTCAAACGCTCAACTTGTCTTACTCTGCCGGGACAGTTTTTTTTCCCGGTTCATGACCGTTAGGGTATGTTGTAAAAAACTCCCATCTCATGTTCTCCCTCAACTTCAAAATCATCCTATATCGCTGTTTTACATTTTTTTTGTTAAGGGTGTTTGATCTTCTTTGCATGTTCACTTTGCAAGGACTGTGTCGGTACTTCTGCAGCAATGTAGGATGATCTTGAAATGATTTTTGAAGTTGAGGGAGAAAATACAATTGGAGTTTTGAGAGATACCCTAACTCTCTTGAACCAGAATACACAGAGTTCAGGCAGAGTAAGACAAGACGAGCGTTTCAGATTAAAAAGTATTTAAACTTTTTTTTTAAACAAAAATAACCGATCGTTTCGCTAGATAAGACCCTGTTACCATGGTTGGGATCGTTTACTACCGCATTTGGGATCGTTTGAAGCTGCATTTAGGAAGTTCAAACTCGGGCACCATGGCAGTCCATTATATAGAGAAAAATCCTGAAATGTTTTCCTCAAAAAGCAATTTCTTTACGACCGAAGAAAGAAAGACTTGAAAATCTTGGATGACAAGGGGGCGAGTACATTATCTGTAAATTTTTGTTCTGGAAGTGGACTTCTTTAATACATATTTTACATAAAATTGGCTGTAGCCAAGACATTTTTGGCAAAACAAATAGCTTCAAGCATATAGTGTTTTGGTTTATACCTGTATCAGTGAGAAGCTTGGTGGCTTCCAGAACTTTCTCCGTGTAGACCCCAGGCTCATAGTTGTCCATCTCAGATGTGACCACGTGGACCACACGAGCAGCTCTACCTCGAATGGCTCCAGCAGTGCGATCCAGGCCATCGACATCCTTCTCTTGGAGAGCGATGACACACTTGTTCACATCCTCCAGAATGTGATTTTCTAAAGCAAAGAAGACAATGTCAGAATTTCAGAAAAGAAGACAATGTTTAAAATAACTAAGGAAACAACACTGGAGAATCTACAGAGCGCAAACTACAATGCAAAGCATGAAGACAGGAAATCCTCATCCTTCATGCTGTATTTACATTGTCCCTGACTTAAGAACATTAACGGGAACCACAAGGGCGGATGGAAAAAAAAGATTAAACACACACTCAGACAGTTTAGTAATGGGTGTCTGGGAAATGCAAATCAACGTGGTAAACTGTAATCTGTCCTTGAGAGGAGGTGAAGGCAGTCAGTCAGCCTACAGCTTAACAAGAACTCTTAAAGGCCACGTCTGACAGGGGGAGGGTAAGTCTTTAACATTCGTGATAGAATGTCAATTCCACAAGAGAGAATTGACACTCGAGAGCTTATGTCTGCTCCTGAGAAGCTAATGAACTTCTTTAAACGTGGCCACTAAATAGCCCATGATCGGAAGTGGCCCGTGTCATCAGTTGCTGATAGAGATGTAGGTGTAAAGGCTATTCACCTCTTCTGCATGAAGCTATTATGGGTCTGGTACAAACAGACAGAAGCCAAGTAGAGTATTATTAAGCTGAAGTAGGTTGAAATCATTCTATGCGGTTTAAAAAGCTTGTTCTTTATGACATCTGGTGGGATTGTGCTATTGCTGAAGAATACTTGGTCAGAAAGGGTTTAAAATGCATACAAATGAAATGTATGAAACAGACAATATGTTTCCGATACAGCATTGTTCAAAGATGTTTTTGAAAGAAATAAATAATCCTACTCAGCAAAGCTGCATTGAATGGATCAAAAGTGACATTAAAAAGCATAACACATAATAAAAACATATAAACAATCTTTTGTATAAATGTAACAAAATACTTCCATGCTGTTCTTTTGAAATTTCTACTACCATTTATATTAATTATATTAAATATTTATTTCTATAAACAAAATGTTTCTTGAGGACCAAATCAGCATGTTAGAATGAATCCAACTTTGCGATCACAGGAACAAATTACGTTTTAAAAAATACAAAATGGTTAAATTATTTCACTATATTACTGACTCTTCAGGGAGCAAGCCAAATGAAAGAGAGAGATATTACTGACTCTTCAAAAACATCTTATTTACCACAAACATTTTAACGCTAGCATATGAGGAAGGGCAAAAGTACGGAAGCAGTTTCCGACACCGAATAAAATTTTAAAAAGGTAGTTGCAACGTTTTTGTTTTTTTTTTTTCTCCCCACAATTCTCTCACAATTGCAAGTTTATATCTTTTTCTGACTTTTACGGTAGAAACTTGCAATTCTGACTTTTTTTTTTCCAAAATTGAGAGAGATAAACCCGTAATTCTGAGAAATGAAGTCAGAACTGCAAAATACAAAACAAACAACAAAAAGACTTTTTTTTTTTCTCAGAATTGCATGCTAAAAACTCTCAATTTTGAGTTATAGAGTCAGAATTTCTAGATATACACTGACAATTCAGAGAGAGAAAAAAAAAAAAAAAAAAAAAGTGAGATGTAAATTTACAATTCAGAGAAAAATGTCAGAATTGCGAGTTTATATAGCACTTTAGAATACACAGTTGAGTTATTACGTCAGAGTTGAGATATAAAGTCACAATCCTGAGAAAACAGTCTTTTTTTCCCTAAAAACCGGACTTTATAACTCCCAATTAGAAGTCTATATCTTACAATTTTGAAAAAATAAAAAAAGTCAGAATTGTGAGTACATAAATCCCACAATTCTGACTTTATAACTCACAATTGCAAGTTTATATCACACAATTGGGAGAAAAAAGTCAGAACCATGTTTATATCTCACAATTCTGAGAAAAAAAAGCCAGAATTATGAGATATAAACTCACAATTGCGAGAAAAAAAGTCAGAATTGTAAAATAAAAGGTCACAATTACCTTTTTTTGTTTTTATTCTGTGGCAGAAACAGACTTCCATACAAAAGATATATGTGAGCTACCAAATTATACATTTTAAGTGAATCATTTAAATTTGGGTCTTTCACACAAAGCTGTTCAATCTATTTCATAGTACTTTTTGGTAAAATCATGAAAATTCTGCTAAGCATCTTTCTTCAAAGGAAAGCCATAAGGGTAGAGTAAATGAGGACAGTTTTCATTTGCAGGTGAACCATCTCTTTAACACGGCGTCTGTGCCAAGATCCACCTCTACACTTGGGCTTACCTGACACGCTGAGGAAGTCATCAATGGAAGTGATGTCATCCACTGCGTCAGTAAGCACTCGCACCTGCTTCTCCCACTGGTCCTTAAACAAATCCATGTTATCCTGAGCCACTTTGCTGTTAGGCTTGGCAGCCAGGGCCAAGGCTGCATTAATCACCTGCAATTACCACAAACAACCCATTAATCTGCTTTTAAGACATACAAGAACCAAAAAAAAAAAAAAAAAAAAAAAAAAAAAAAAAAAAAAAAATCACATCTACACATATGCGGATTGATTATCTGAGCCCACGTCTTCCCTGCAAAACCCTTCAAGACACATTTACAATTGTTTCAGATTACAACTGAGATTAAAGCATGTTTATTTGATGGAAAGACATGCAAATTCAAAGCCCTGGGATGAAAGAACAGTCATTGGAGCAGAGCTTAAATACAGTCAAAGGCACAGTGGAGTGAGGATGGACATACTGCAGGGGCATTTGCAAAATGCTGCGTACCTGAGGGCAAAGCGTTTCCAGTTGGGAAGCGGCCATCCGTACCAATTTTACTCCCTCCTCGTTGTTTGAGATGGAGCATGCAAGGTTAGCAACCTACAACAGAAAATAATGCAGCTTTTTAAAATCATATGACAAATGAACAGCAAACAAAAAAAATGATGTTTTCCATCCCTCAGACAAGCAGTTTTAATTTAACACACACCTGCTGTCAGCTGTTGAGCTGATTATTTGATAAAACGGTAAAATAATACAGCAGGAAAAAAGCGCCCCAGAGGATTAAGTCAAAACAAAAGCAAAGCCTGAAATTGAGGTCTGGTCGTCTCGCCACATAGGGAATATATTTCATATAATTCACAGGATGATGGCTGACAGCGTCAGGGAGTGGTTCCTAGAGATGATTAAATCACCGTTCTGCCAGGCTGTTACCTCAGGAAAGTGAGAGAGGCAAATATTCCTGACACTTTCAGAAACTCCACAAGCCGCTGAAATCCAGAGTGCTGAGGCAAGCAAACCCCACTGCCTGTTGCTGATGTTTATAGTGTTATAGAGTAAATTGTCATCTTGACCCACAAATCTCCCTCCTTACTCACGAGTCGCCAAACATTCTCTGCAAACAGACGTTATTTGCATCCATTTGCAGCGGCCAATTTTTCGAGGCAAGAAATGAGATTTTTAGGGTTCCGCTGCCTCGCTATGGCTGCGCAAGCGCCTCCAGACAGCGAAGTGAGCACGGCACGTTGCCGAGTAGCTTCATTACTTAAGGCGAGAGTCGTTTTAATTAAATGTTACCAAGGAGTTTCACTCATATTTGTTTAGCAGGACTGCTTTGAGTTACTCTACCTTATCATAATGTGCGAGAATTGGCTGTGCCAGGAATGGGACATCCAGAACACAAGTGGAGTGTAAATGTGAACAGAGCTCAGCGCAGTCACAGAAAACGCCCCAGTGACTACAGGAGTACCACAGCCGACTCTCTTCTGCTCGCTCTCTCTCTCTTAAGCACCATACTGGGAATCTCTCGAGCAGCAGGGTGCCATTAGCAAACACACTAGTCAAGCATTAAAAACACGTATACATGCCAACAGTTTGAACAAGGAGCACTTCAGGATTGTGCAATAGTGTTTAGCGGCTAAATCTCGTCCGATTAGATTCCATAGAATGCGGGGTGGGGAAAGGGTCTCCAATCTGAATCCCACCTTTGCTAATACAGTCACTATAACGCGCAAGCTGCTTGACATGACACATCTGATGGAAATATGTCCTGAGGGCCACTTGACTGCATATCTATTGGCCATTCTGGAAGATTGCAACCGGAAGGCCCCTGCGGGGAGCGATCCTTGACCATCACCATGGTGCCCGAGAGCAAAGCAGTTAACACCAGACTTGTCCAAGGGGAATAAGCTCACGATGGTCTTCTGCACAAGTTTTGTGCCAATTACTGCTAGACTAGCTGAATAAATAAAAAATTACATTAAAAACTGTATATTAGTGTTGTCAAAATTAGCAGGTTAACACAGGTCGGGGCTAGGGTTGGCCACCACACACTTCCAACTGCTGCCTCAGTCTCCTTTTTTCTTGACAAGATATGCTTTTATTTAGTCATAGAACGTCTTTGACCACATCAAATAGGAGATTTTTCAGACATGCTGTCCAACTTCATGTAGTCAAACGAACATGGGAACGGTAGAACAACAGTGAACTCTAACTCTGTCAGTAACTACGTGAATGAAACTACGCAAATAAAACTACAAGCATGCGTCTCAGATCCGCGCCATGTTCAGCAGCGACAGCTCAAAGTAATAGCAGCCAAGTAACCTAATAACCCAGCTGCTGTGACGTCTATTAATCAAAAAACAAAAGAGGAAATCAATAACTCTTGTAGGTTTAACGCTTTCTGTATTTAATTTAGTATTTACTGTTTGACAATTTTATTAAATTTCTGTACATTTTCTACTTGCTGAAGGTCACAGGTAAATATTTTTGAGTATTCAATGAGTTTATGTGAAGATTGTTTTAAGTTTAGTTAAATTAAACATTTTTTTAAATCTAAATGTTACAATTGATAGCTCTCACTTATACTGTAATGTTGGACAATTTCCTAGAGACATTAGTAATATTGGTATCAGTAACACTCACTTTTTATTTGGCCAATGCATTTCCTACAGTAAACAGTCCAGTTTCCAATATTTGTGCCACAAGCTAATGAGCACGTTACGACAAAGGCATTTTAATAGCAACTCTGATTTAAGCAAGTCTAACACTAACTAGTTTGACCTGCAACAATCAAAATGTCAATCAATAGCTTGCAGCTCTGCATAAATTCAGAGTCATTTCCATTCAAGTACCCATCCTCTTCCTGAGGCTGTTCCTTCTTGCAGTAACATCCCATCAGTGCAGTTGGTATTTCACCCCTCTGCGGCACCACTGGGTCAACCAAGGGGCGAGTTCTTATGTTCTTATACAAGCTGTCTAGCACGTACAGTACGCAGGAGAGCAGATACACTCTCCCTTGCTAAAGCTCAAAATGAGGAACTGACTAACAACTTCGCTGACGACTTCTGCAGTGCTCATTTGCAGCTAAATGTCAAGCAGATTCAGGACGAGGAACAAATGTTTATTGTGAGCTGATTCTCATTTCCTGTTCAGGTAGATTATGAGTCTTATCATATCGGTCGGTAGATCTTCCCACACAGATAAACTGAAAATGTGTGCTAGATTCAGAGAAAAAAAAAAAAATCATGGCAACAGCAATTTATCACTGCTGTTCATGGAGAAAGAAAGAAAAAAAAAAAAAAAAAAAAAAAAAAAGTCTTTATATATAGAATACATTTAGCTCCATTTGCATGACTCGCGTAACGAGTTCAGCGCCTCAATACATTGTAAGACACTGCATGAAACATGCCTAGCTTTTATTCTTAATGCCATCTTTTCTCTTCAATTTTGTATTGGTTTTTGAGGCCACATTTTTTCAAATCGTGCGGTACGTACTTCAAAACATTGATGGTAAATGGAGTCAAGGTTGAGTTGGTATGAACAGTGATGAGTTAGTTTTAAATAGCTCTTTTGTTCAATTTCATTTTACTCTGTCTAGCTTTTCTAAATGCAGAAACGCATTCACTATGAACTGCCCCTTAAACAGCTCAATACAGCATTTTGCATTTAAGAGAAAATACAAGTGAGCATTTAAAATGAAAACAAATAAACTATTTTTGAATAAATTAAAATATGACGTTTAAACCGCAACTCATTTCAGTCTTGCTCTTCTTTCATGCTTCCCTTCTCTCTCACCATTTTCTGTCGCACATGTAGTTTAGTCCCTGCACAATCTCAGTGTTCCTTGAGCAGCCAGGAACCTTTGAGAACAAGGCCTTGAGGCAATAAAACTAAGCTTGTTCTATTTTTATCCCGCTTCAGGAATGATGCATTTCATGGTATAAAAACCGAACCGCCACTGTGTTTCTGCGACCAAGAACTGACACTCAGAGCCAAGCTGCTACTCTTCCTGCAAGCTCAGAAGTTCAAAGTCAAT
The DNA here is from genome assembly GCF_022985175.1 of Labeo rohita. Taxonomy (NCBI): domain Eukaryota; kingdom Metazoa; phylum Chordata; class Actinopteri; order Cypriniformes; family Cyprinidae; genus Labeo; species Labeo rohita. Next base: position 18,657,269 of record NC_066882.1, on the reverse strand, counting down.
ATAAGTGGCTTTCAAAATGGGGGGAAAAAAATGGAAATTAACAAATAGGTAACGGCGGAGTACTCTTGGGATGTATGCAGGTTGCCAGGATTGTCTCCAACAGTACCGACTGCGACGCAAAAGCCTCTACAAAAGAAACTATTTGAATGAATGGTGGTATCTAAGAACACTATTGAGAGAGAGAGAGAGAGATGAGGAGATACGTAGCTGGCACTTTTTACAGCCCTTGGAGAGTGTCGACTTCATGCCTTCTACAGGAGTAAAAAGAGTGAGGGGAGGGAAGGAGTTGGCTGCAGTTCCATTCCTGTCGTAGCCATGGATGCTTCATTGTACTGCAAATTAAATGGCCTCCCAGCAATAACAACATCCATATTTAAACTCTAAATGAAACAAGAAAAAAACCTGCATTACACTATAAATCCAGGCCTTGCAAAATCACTAGCCCAGCATCCTTGAACTATTTTGTTTTCTAGTCAGGCTACCAAAATGTATCACCACCCTGCCCAATGGGGTATCCTGATATAAAATTCCTTTCTTGATTTCCACCGTTCACCGGCAAGGGGTGAAACGGATTAGATTTGATTATTTGCATCTGTTTCTAAGTGTGCTGATTTAATCATTCTAGCATTTTAAACCATTCAAGCACAAGAGGCTAAGGAAAATTCAATGCAATACTTGTGTGGGGTTTTCTGTGCACACATCGCGCAAACTTTTCTTTTTCACAAATCCTTGCACTTGAACACATGCAAACAAAATGATTTATCTCGGCAAGTATTCAAGTAAACACACCCGTCAGTTGGTTATGTCTTAAGTAAACAAACAGTGGAGAAAGAAATTGCATGTGCATCATTATATTTTATCAGTGCATTCTGTCTTATAGGGGCAGCAGCCTAAAAAAAACCTGCTGTTCCATAAGCGCCACCTGCTGTTAGAGAATTACACTGTCTCATTCAGCCTGTCTGCTGTTTTGTTCAAAGTTTTATGTAGTATAGTTTCACATAGCTAAAGTCAGACCACTCTGTTGCTTCAAATTTCTAAACTACATAATCTTATTACAATCTAAATCTATTCATGTATTTAGCATTGTTGCTTTATATTTGGATTGTGTTTAAAATGCAGTGGATGCCTCTGATTTTAAATGGAAAGCACAACCAAAACCCTTTGTTTCTATGATTTTATTTGTATTTTTATTTATTTGATTTTTGGATTTTTTTTTTAATTCCAAGATGAAAGAAATGTGCAGCATTTTGTCAGAAAAATAAAGATTTATTTATTTATTTAGTTATTTAAATAATAAAGAACCATATTTTTTTGTTTGTTTATTGTGAAACAAAAAAAAAAAAAAAAAAAAAAAAAAAAAAGAAAAAAAAAAAAAAGATCCATAATATGATCCGAGTCTTGAGTTTTGTGATCTGTTGTACCCCTACTTTCTTGACTTGTTATTTGAAGAAAAAAATAGAATTCACTGAAGTTTTTTTTTTGCTGATTTGTCAGCTGGGAACTTTAGCCAGTGTTTTTTTTTTTTTTTTTTTTTTTTTTTTTTATTATTATTATTATTATTATTATTATTATTATTATTTCGGGCTAGTTAAATTCTTTTTGCACTATGAAAAATCTAAAGAATGATGCGTGTTACAGATTATTATCTGTAGAAAGGTCTATTGCAAATAATATTATACATGGAATGGATGACTTTATAAAAATATTTAAAAAGAAAAAAAAAAAAACTCAAGGCCAAGCTATGACTTCTTTAAAAACTGGGGGAAAAAAAACAAACAAACAAACAAACAAACAAACAAACAAAACAAAACAAACACTGTGCGCATAACTGCACTTTCAATCATTTCTGTTTTTTATGCCAAGCATAATAAAAGTTCAGGGTCATTATTTAACCATACTGAAGGACGAGAGCAAATCCAAGCACAGAGTTAAGAGAGGTTAAAATAATTTCCCCTCTGCAATCTCTTGCTGTAAGGCACGCCTTTACTGCCTGTCAAAAATATATTAGACCGTCCTTAGTGATGAAAGCCATCGGCAAACAGAGGAATTCCCATATATGGCACATCGTTTCAACCCACTGTGTTCGTTTTGTAACAGAAGGCAACTACATGAATGTGGGAAAAATCCCTAATGCACATGAATACATTTCCTTGCCAACAGATTGGATATCAACCAAGAGTGAGACGCTCCAGCTATTTCAGACAATTCAGTTATTTTTTTTTTTTTTTTTTTTTTTTTTAGAACCCACCTATTCAAAACCCCTTTACCGACCCTTCACCATACAAAACAGACAACACGAGGTCACGCATAAGCTGACCCTCTACACAGCTGGAATACAGGCTTAGTGCATCAGCAATTTGCTTTATAGTAAAGAAATGTCACAAGAATCTGTGCATTACAGTCGTTTTAACAGTAACGGGTGTTTTAGGCGCAAAGTCTCAATTCCAAAATTTGATAAAGGGCTGGGCGATACATCTAATGATAGTTAACGTGCAATATAAATTCCACGATAAACGTTAGCAAGAGTTCGATACAACGTTTATGCAGCAAAGGCAGAATGAAAGAGCGCTAATCATTCGAAGCGTGCCATTCAGAAGTTTAAACGATGGCACTGTGCATGCTTACTAGAGCAGATGCGTTCACTGGCTGATGAGTCTCGGTCACACAACCACTAAACAGTGCTGTTTTTACAACTTTCACATTGGAGCAAAAATCTGTGTGACATTTATTGTGATTAATTATCGTCATCGAAAAAAAATAGTGATAATTTTTTTTATCCACATCACCCAGCCCTATTTTTATAACTGAATAATTAAATTATAAAAATGACAATTATTGTTGTTAAAAATAATATAAAAAGTTTGAATGACATTACTACCTGTGCAGTCACAGATTTGCGATTACACTTTCACACATATCACCCAAACAATTTGATAAAATATGAATAGCTAGCAGCTTGCATGTAACACTCAAGGACAAAAAAGCAAGGGAAATACACAAACCACAATCGTTTGTAAATGCCCCTCAAACAGAATTATCAAAATGAGCCCATGTCTCATTCATGTAATCCACGTTTGGATTAAGGTTGGAATCCATATGGTGCGACCACTGGCTGGTGTCAAATCCAGGCGATGAAACCCGTTTGAGACAGAGGAGGAAGGGAGGAAAGAGGCAGAGAGGGAGACGGATGTGACTTTTTGGAGACGTGTTGTGCTTCGACTATCTTTAGCCCCCGGTGAGACTCTGAGGCTTTTACTCATTACCCCTCCTCTTCCCTTCACTTTGATTTCCTTCACCAGTCTTCCCCTGTACGCAGCATGTCACACGAGGGCCGGGCCTGCCCCCTGTGGGGAGAGGTCAGTCTGAAATGTCGGTGGGATGACGCGTTACCACAGGGACTAAGATGAACAGATTTGAAAAACTAATGAGGATAGCTAACATTTCTGTCAGCTTGTCACTGGCCCTGCCAATGCGAGCATGAGATATAAAACCCCCAGTGATTCGGCATGAAAAACATCTATCTGGAAAATAAAACGCCACGAGAGACGCGGCCTATTTATCGGCCACGAATACGGACGCCGCAAACAGACACGACAATGCAGATTTCTCGTGAAGTCCATCAATAAGTCACCGGATATCCAGCTGTTTCGCATTTCCCCACCGAAGCAACACTTAACCTTGGGCTCAGAGGAGTTTCACTCTATGGCTGAGCTTAAAATGTGATTCACAGTTGTGACTGTCCATACAAATGCAGTGATTCCCTGGCTGCGGCATTGTAAACCCAGCAGCCTTGCTGCATTTGTCCCGCACTATAAAGTGTACATTTGACTCCTGTCTGACACTTCACAAAAAAATATGAGGCATAAAAGATAAAAGGGCTGCGACACGCTCGCTTGGATCAAGCAGTCATGACAGCGAGACTTCAGTTGCATTCCCACATAAATAGTGATGGTGCTGACTATCGATTAAAATTTATTCCGCTTTTACATCCGCTCGCGTGTCAGAATCAGAATGGAAAGTTTCTCCCCTTCAAGTGTTTGCGGAAGCGACAGCTTTCATTTTTTTGCTTTGTGGGTGGCTAAGGCACTTTTAATTAGTGATCTGTAAAGCTATATATTATTATCAACCCAGATACTCAACTGGTATAATTAGAATGTTTCAGGCTTATGTTGAAGGGTGCGGCTCTTCAATAAAGGAACTGACAGATATCCTACAAATATCTAGTGATCTAACAAATAAGGCTAAATATTTAAAAACTTCTATCGCACAGAACTATCGCGGTTCTCACAATATCTACAGATTATGCATAATAATGGAAACGTTGCTCACAGCAAGTGATTTGAAGTCTGACAGTAATTGTCTTGAAATCTGTTGAAGGCGGCGAATTTGTTACAAAAGTGATGCTTTGATGGGGATGAATTTAGAGATGCAACTTCTCTGCAGCACGTTCAAGCATGCTGTCAGCATACTAAAAACATCCCAGAGAAGAGTTGTCTCTTAAAATCATCCCCTTCCAAGCACAGCATCCTAAAATATGAAAGTTAAAAAAAAATTAGATGAACTCAGTGGTCGGCCACCATAATCGGTTAGGCTGTCTATCCTGACTCATCTCTTCATTTAATTTAGTCTGGCAAAACATCTCACATTTTGTTTCATGTCAGTGACAAATACTAGAAAAGCAAGTCTGTGCACAAAATCAATTATGGATCAGGACTGGTCTGTGCATTTTAACAGACTTTTACAAAGCCCTAAAGGGCTTATCTGAATGATAAAAAAGCTTCGTCAAATGTCAACAAAAGTCTTAAAGGAGAAGTTCACTTCCAGAACAAAAATTTACAGATAATTTACTCACTCCTCTTGTCATCCAAGATCACGTCATCTTTCGTCAGTCGTAAAAAATTGTTTTTTGAGGAAAGCATTTCAGGATTTCTCTTCATATAGTGGACTTGAGTTTGAGCCCGTGAGTTTGAACTTCCAAAACGCAGTTGAAATGCAGCTTCAAAGTGCTCTAAACAATCCCAGCCAAGGAAGAAGGGCTCATCTAGAGAAACAATCAGCTATTTTCTTAAAAAATTGACAATTTATATACTTTTCAACCTCAAATGCTTGTCTTGTCTAGCTCTGCGTGAACTGTGTATTCCGGTAAGAAAAAAAGTACAGAAACTGTCCATTTTATTTTTATTTTTTTTTAAAAAATAACCAATCGTTTTGGTAGATAAGACCTTTATTCCTCGGCTGGGATCGTTTAGAGCCCTTTGAAGCTGCATTTAAACTACATTTTGGAAGTTCAAACTCATAGGCACCATAGAAGTCCACTATATGGACAGAAATCCTGAAATGTTTTCCCTCAAAAAACTAAAAAAAAAATTCTTTACGACTGAAGAAAGAACATCTTGGATGAAAAGGGGTACATTATCTTTACATTTTTGTTCTGGAAGTGAACTTCTTTAAATCAAAGACAACAAAACTACAATCACCAGTGTGCTCTCATTGAGATGCCACGTTAAACAAAAGAATAGCTAGTCTGGAGGAGTGCAAATAATGTTCCATCATTTGTTTTGAAACAAATCCAGAATTTAAAATCTGCAACAGACGAGGGACAGTAATTGGCACTTTATGGAGCAGAAAACAGGTGCCTACCTCAATCAGTTTGTTGGCGTGCTCACGGAAAACTTGGGCATATTCCTTCACCTCCTTTTCATTACCATTCTTGGCAGCCTCGATCAATACCAGCAGTGGAACATTGGTCTCCAGAAAAGAGTCCGACACGTGGTCCATCACAGCCTTCCGCAGCTGAAATTATGAATACGCAAACACACAAATCTTTAGCAAGCTTATGATCGCTCAGAGCTCCTGGGTTTGGTGTATTCATTTTTAATACGCAACGTAAACACAACATGCATCTAAAGAGGGACAGCCGTGATTTATTATTAAGGAGAAGGACATAAAGTATTCTTGCTGACACCTAAGATCAAAATAAATGCGATTCTGTGCACTGCTTCAAGGTGAACAGACCTGTCTGCGCAGGTCACGGGTCTTCTTAGTCATCCTGTCGATGGCCATGTTCAGGGCATCGCTCTTCTCCTTACGTCCAGCCTGTTATAAAACAAACGGGAGAAAACGTACTTAGTCTCATTTGAACTTGTTATAGTCTGGGAAAAAGAAAAACGACAGGTAGGAGTTAAAGCTGAGGACTGAAAGGACAAGACAAACTTATAAGATGTGATGGATAAGATGCATTTTCTACAGAAGAAGAAAAAAGTAAAACAGCATGAGTCACTCGGATGGTTATAACCCCCTGTGGCAAACATTTCATTTCATTCTTGAAAACTTTGTAGGGGTTTAGATTCCTTTACCCCCCCCCCTTTGGCGGTTATTGTTTCGTATGACTAACGTGACTTGTGGTACTGTCAGGAGGCACCCGCCCACATTCTTTCACCGATACATTTTTCAGCTTGAAAATCCAGAGTTTTTGTCTGTCACTTTGTCGAGCTGGGCTTAAGCAGCCTGTGAAATAATTCATGACACAAATAGCTCTCCTGCAGTGCAAGTACAAAAAACAAAACAAAACAGAGGATGCAAGGAAAAGGCACACTTAAAGATTAGGCAAAATGCGACATTCTTTTGAACTGGTGTCCGATACTTCCAGCCCCAACCTTTGAGGATTAAAATGTAAGCAAGGCACTTACATCTTCAAATAAAACCCATTATGTGATGGGTCAGACAGCTTTTAACAATACACAAAGTTCAGAAAAAGGTAGGCGGGAGGAGTCAAGCCTGGTCAAGCAGAGTTCACATGTTAGCCAACAGTGATTGCGATTGATTTCTAAGATAAATCTGAGCAATTTCTACACTTTCCAAGTCAGGTCGGCTAGTGTTGGAAGAGCAGATCTCACTCACATGCCCCAGACAAATTGCTCATGTGCAGTGAGTAGGTAAATCTCCAGCGAAGGGAAAAGCCTGGGGGAAGGCCGTCACAGGGGCACAAGCAGCAAAAGCGTGACAGTCAATGAAATATAGCAGTGGCACTGGCAGTTCAGGCCCCCTCCTACAACATCACCCCATTGGGTGGTACATGGTAGGGAGGCAAGTGAGCGCCATCGGCCTTAATCCCCTACTGACTTTGTGCCAGTCGGATGAAAGCACTTGAGAACAACATAGACTCTCCAGTGTAATGGCGAGGGACTGTCAATTCTAAAAATCACTAACCTTCAGTCGAGCTGCTCGACAAAAATTACCCAGATTACCACAAATGGTACATTCATCCACAGCTTAACTAAGAAAACTCGATGGATATTACCTATATGATCGCATGTTCCCAAAAGGGGGCGAAATGACTTGGATCACTCAATATTGATTTTGTTTCAAACAGCTCCACTTAATTGGGCAGTCATTTGATTTCTCACACTAGTTTACGTGGTGTTTTCACACATTATGGTCAGGTAGAGCAGTGCTTGCAGTATGAACAATTCTCCCCACAGATTGGTGAAAGGAAAAAAAAAAAAAAAAAGATTTTAAAACAGTCCTCCTCAGCAGAGACATCCCTTGAGGGCAGATTACACACTAGCGAGAAAGTATCTGTAAAAAAGTAATATGACCTATGGAGGAAAACGACAAACAAATAAATCATATAGGCCCAGGTCATTTTAGAAAGTGACCACCCCAAAAAAAGAAACACAGATGTTCAAATTAAGCACTGTAGGTACAACGGCACGAAAGCAATTTTAGCATAACCTACAGTCGCTGTGTGCACAGGAGAGAGAAAAAAAATAGGGATGTGCCAAACTATATACTAGACAATGGCCTGTCTAAATGAAGAAGATTTGTATAAATGGGTTGGTTTAGAGTCAAGTTTAGATACCGATAGCTGTATTCAAAAACACAAGATGGCAATCTGATATATAATTGTAAAGAAAGTCTAGCATTTTAACTTGACATGACGTCCAAAATACTTGTACGTGAGATTCTGGAAAAAAAAAAAAAAAAAAAAAAAGTCACGTAATGCAAAGCATCCAACAATTACAACAGACCAAAAATTGCACATAATAACAGGAATAATTTTTCACAGCAGGCAATTTGACATCTAGCAATAATTGTCTTGAAATTTACTGAAAGCAGAATGCGTTTCACAAGCAGTCAATTGATGGCGGTAGCTGCATCGTTTTAAAGGGATGAATTCAGAAAAAGTTTTTGCAAAGACTTTAGAGTTCAAATGAGTTTTAAGTCTGTGAGCAAACCAAAGTGTTGACTAAATGTCACCCTGAATCACAAAACCAGTCATAAGTAGCACGGGTATATTTGCCAACAATACTGTGCATGGGACAAAATTATCGATTTTTCTTTTATGCCAAAAATCATTAGGATATTAAGTAAAGACAAAAAAATTCCTACTGTAAATATATTACAACTTAATTTTTGATTAGTAATATGCATAGCTAAGAACATCATTTGGACAACTGTGATTATGTGAATATTTCAATATTTAGATTTTTTGCACCCTTAGATTCCAGATGTTCAAATAGATGCATCTTGTCCAAATACTGTCCTATCCTAACAAACCATACATCAACTGAAAGCTTATTTATTCAACTTTCAGATAATGCATAAATCCCAAATTGAAAGAAAAACAAACAACCAAAAAAAAAAAACACCGACCCTGGTTTTGTGGTCAATGGTCACAAATAACGAAATTATTTATTATAGGTAATATAAAAACAAATATACAAAAACGTACCAATAAAAATAAATACCAACTAATAAAATATTAAATTAAGTTACATAAAAGTTAATCTAGAATTAAAATCATCCTGATCCATTTTTTTAAAAAATGGGTTCTGATTTGCTAATACAAATCCCTTCTCATACACGTTTACCCAGGCAAGCCTGATAGGCTGTCATCCAATACGTCAAGATCATTAATTTCATTAAAGGAACGGTTTCATTTCCATTAAATCAAGCAAACCCACACAAAGAATTACCCAAAAGACAGAGGAGCAGCGAAAATGCAGAAATGGCTACGTTGTGCACGTCTTGCGTTTAGTGGAATCTCCTGTGGGGCTATGCAGTGTGAATGCTCTATTAAGTCCAGCATTCAGACTCTGTCCCCACCACCGCAGATCGACAGGAGTATAAAAGGTCTCTGTGACGTCGGCTTGCTTGTGACGCGTTTTGTGTCGAAAACCTGAACGAGGGAAAGGGAGAGAGAACGGAAGCAACAATCTGACTGAAAATCATCGTATATCAAATTAAGTATCAGCTTCCTGTGCCAACTTAATTATACTGTAAATTCAATCATCAACACTTAATTGAAGTAAAAACCCAAAACAATTTGAAAATCACCTAATGTGTTTTAATTTACTACAACAAAGTAGTAAAGCACCCAGCTTCTTCACCGTACATATGTATATTTATATTTATTTTTATATATACAGAACCTGACTAGACAGGAAGCAGACGAGATTTAAATGTAATTGTTAATTTCGACTGGGAACTGCCGCAACACGTTGCAGTTATCAATATTCTGACTGTGACGAACCAGAGGGAAAAAAAAGTAAGGGAGGGGGAGGGTGCGTTGAATCAAACGCCAAAGCACTGTGCAAGTGTGCAAGGCGGAAAGTGAGCGAGCCAGGGAGCGAACCAAAGCGCGCATGAGAGAGAGAGAGGGGGAGAGGGAGAGAGAGAGAAACTGCACTGATGATCGACGCCAGCCTGCCACCACTCTGTAGCAGTGAGTGGCTGCAACAAAAGCACAGAATAACATCTCAGCTCCTCTCCTCTGCTTTTCCCCTCACTGCATCTCCCCTTCCTCGGTGCCGAGACTCCACAACACACAGCAGAGCCCCACGGAACTGGCGTCGCAAGTGCAGCCTCTGCCATCAACAAGTTAGGGATGAAGGACCTCGAGCCGTGAAAGAGGAATGCGTGATCTTCAATTAACCAATTGAGCTGACATCATTGCGGTGGAAAAGGAAAGAGGCAGCTAAGGGACGGAGGGGATCTGCTCAGCGGTGCTGCTTTGGATGCAAATCATCAACTTCAAATTTAAGGATTCTTGGAAGGCAAATAATGCTGGTCTTTTCTTAATCTGGGATTTGAATAGCAGGACTGAAAAAAAGGACAGACCGGAAAAAGAGAGAAAAAACTGCATCCCAGGACATGGAATTCCTGAATTCGGTTCAACTGGGGGGGCTCAGCACTTCTTTATTTCTGAAGAGCTTGATTCCTTTTGTATTTACCCAAAAGGCTTTTTTCCCTTTGGATTTCTCTTCCATCTGGCTGCTCCAAAAGTCTGCGGAAAAAGACAGTTGAATGCAGCCTCCGATGTACACAAAAGAATGGGTAAGTTAGCCCTTTTATTCACAGAGTCTGGATCTGAATAGGTAATGTAGTGAGTAGGAGGGGGGACAGTGGCTGGCAGGGTCTCTAGAAACATCTATGTATTTAAAAAGCTGCCTTTTTTTTTTTTTACTTAGTAGACTTGTAATATTTAACAAGCAGAAATGTGCAGCAGGAAAAGGAAAAAAGACGACTTAAGCCACTTAAAAAAAAATAAATAAATTAAGGCATCTGGGATGGGGGGGTGCTAAACTGCATCCTAGGAAAAAATAAATAAATAAATAAATAAATGAAAGATGCCCAAAAAAAAAAAAAAAAAAAGCTAATACTGCAGTTCAAAAACATGAATAATTTATGCATTAAAATTACTTGAGTAATCATAACTATCCGTGCAAGTCATTGAACATTCCCCTTAAACATTTTTAAAATTCTTGGATCAACAAGCAGATTGCTTTGACTATGTTGACAAATACATAGAGAGTGCGCATGATAATGAAAAAGAAATGTTTCTGTGTACTGCAGAGAATAGATTTCCCTCCCCCCAGTTTATTTTCTTATCTTTAAACCCACCCAGGTTTCCATTCAAGGTGGCCATTGGTGGGACAAGCACCAGCGGCACTTTGTGTGATCAGCATGCTACTGTGCCTCCCTCCTGTGTCATGCACAACCTGCCCCCAGAAATGCCGATGTGAAGACCTGCAGTTTTACTGCGACACGCAGGGGCTCCTGGCGCCCCCAGACGGTGTGGATAAAGGGGCCCTTGGACTTTCGCTCAGACACAACAGCATCAGCGAGCTCAGCTCAGACCAGTTCTTTGGCTTCACCCAGCTCACTTGGCTCCACCTCGACCACAACCAAATAACCACCGTGCATGAGGATGCCTTCCAGGGGCTGTACAAGCTCAAGGACCTTAACCTGAGCTCAAACCGCATCACCAAGCTGCCAAACACAACCTTCATCCACCTCATCAACCTGCAGATCTTGGATCTCTCCTTCAACCAGATGACAGCTCTGGAGCCCGAGCTCTTTCACGGGCTCCGGAAACTCCAGATCCTGCACCTGCGGTCAAACTCGCTGCGCACGACGCCCGTGCGGGCCTTCTGGGACTGCCGGAGCCTGGAATACCTTGGCCTGAGCAACAACCGGCTCCGGAGCCTGGCCCGGAACGGCTTCGCCGGGTTAATTAAGCTGCGGGAGCTCCATTTGGAACACAATCACTTGACCAAGATTAACTTGGCGCACTTCCCTCGTCTGGTCGCCCTCCAGTTCCTTTATCTCCAGTGGAACAAGATCAACAATTTAACATGCACCATGGAATGGAAATGGACAACTCTGGAGAAACTGGATCTCACCGGAAACGAGATACGCGTACTCACCCCCGACGTGTTCGAGACTTTGCCCAACCTCAAGATCCTGCTGCTGGATAACAACAAACTGACCAGCCTCGACACCCAAACTATGGATATGTGGAAGTCCCTAAACGCGATCGGGCTGTCGAGCAACCTGTGGGAATGTACCAAACGGATCTGCAATTTGGCCACTTGGCTGAGCACCTTTAAGGGTCGATGGGAGCACTCGATCCTCTGCTACAGTCCTGAGTACGCGCAGGGCGAGGAAATACTGGACGCCGTTTACGGATTCCAACTTTGCCAAAATTTCTCGGCCCCCGTCGTGCTAACCAGTACCAGCACAGAGGCCATGCTCCCTGAGATCACAAGCTCCCTGTTTGGAAATATGCAGACCCCTACGCAGGACTTCTATGCAGAGGATTTTGGGAGCTTTACGATTGTCACTACCACCACCACCACCACCCCCCAACCCCCACGCACTGCCCTCGCTACTACCATGACGGTGGAGGGGGCAGACATTACGGAGGACTACTCGGCGATGGACAACACAGTGCTGACCCAGAGGGTCATCATTGGCACCATGGCTCTGTTGTTTTCCTTCTTTCTCATCATTTTTGTAGTGTACATATCGCGAAAGTGCTGCCCTCCCACTCTGAGGCGGATCCGCCATTGCTCGGCCATTCAGAACCGGCGACAGATGAGGACCCAGCAGAGGCAGCCAATGGCGGACCTGGCCACACAGGTGCCCTATAACGAGTACGATCCCAGTCACGAGGAGGGCGCACTTGTGATCATCAATGGCTACGGGCAGTGCAAATGTCAGCAACTGCCTTACAAAGAGTGTGAAGTATAAACTCTATTTATTCCTGCAGTTTCTGGGTTTAACCATTTGTCCATTTCAAAAGATACAGGGTTTGCTTTTGGACTTTTTTTCCCCTTTTCAGTTTGTACGAAGAAGAATATTTCTTTGAAATTGTTAGCTTTGGAAATCTACGAAAGCTTGAGATGACTGGGATGAATTTAAAAAGAGGAAATATAGAGAAATCCACAAGTTTATTTTTGTAATACAAATGCAAAGGTTCATATCTAGCTGGGGCAATCAATCTCAGCAGAGGAAGGTTGGATGTGTCACTGCATCACCAGTTTGTGTACTATGTATTCTGCAGCACAGAGGAGATGAGAAATCTATAGCCAAACAGCCTGGAACCCTGTGCTCCAGAAAATCGTTTATAAAAATGACATATCTTCTGATAAATGGTGAAATTTTATTTCATGGAAAAATAGTGTTACATATGCTGAGCAGTGCAAATTTAAAAAGGATTAAAAAAAATATTTAAAAAAAAAATAAACTTTTGGTGCACGTTAGCAACACTATAGATCTCACTCACATATTCACTTTTGGGGAGAGGAAACAAAAACAAAAAAACAAAAAAACAAAAAACAAATATCAGATGGACACAAAGCATATTTTTTAAACTCACATTTTCTAAATTCAAACTGTTACTGTTACAAATTGAGCCACATAATGAAATTTAGATTCGAGAGCAGGGAATTCAACCCACTCGCATTGTGGCAGAAATGATCGTTTCACTTTGATCGAGTCTTAAATTTGAACTAATGAGAACACTTAACCGCCTTCCCGTTTCTGCATTTAGTTAAATTCAATAAACTCTGTCCGCTTCCTTGAAATCCTAAAGCCTAGCACTTTGTGTGAAAAGGTTAATGTCCAATAACAAAATGTCCGAACAACCTCCCTCTTTTACGACTTCAGCAGGGATTTACTAAATGTTAAACAGAGGCAATTGCTCAATTACCATTGTGCATATATTCTTACATAAGATGGCTCCAAACACTGACATCCTCACTGTGAAAGAACAATGCTGCTTAGATCACTGCATCATTAATTAATGGTAGAGACCATCAAAGGACGCTAGACGATGAAGCAAACACCAGCGAGAACTACTTCCTAGGGAGAGGGGAAGAGCTACAAAAAGAAGGCATGCAGAGGACACTGACAATTGGCTCCTAAAAATACATGCGTACGCTTGCCGTCGCACTGTTCAAATGCAGCAAAGAGCGTAATCACACCTGACAGCTTCAACATTGAGTCAATTAAGCCCAGGGAAAATGAATCTAATATTCTGTCACCCAAAACCTCTGCCCTGCAAGTTTCAGCGTCTTCAGCCAGTACAAAGCAGAACTTAAAGAAAAAAAAAAAAAAGAGGAGAATTATTACTTCATAACCTTGCTCTATCCAGCTCATAAAGACAAAAAAAGGCCATTTTTCGTTCATACCAAGGATGCTAAAGAAACAGAGAGAAGAGCTGAAGTAAAGCGCAGCGCGGCTCTCGGGAGAGCATGCAGAAGACGGCAGGAGGCTGGGTCAGGAGACATTTGTATGCAGCACTGAGAGGACAGACATTAGCATCAAACTAAAGAAGCCGCTGCTGCAGTAGCTCTTTGTGTTGCAATCAGGAGTTGGGGGCTGGGATGCACAAGGGGGTATAGGGAACACAAACACTGGTTAGCATCTAATTGAAGTCAATGAGCATCTTAGGAGTCACAGAGTGAGGCTAAATCAGGGTACAGGAACCATTAGAGGAAAAAAAAGAATTGCATGACAAAACGGCAACTGACAACACCCTGGGCAAGAGCTAGAAAGCTCTGAACGCCACCCTAGTTGTGCAGCAATAAAGCTTATTGCCTCATTGCTGAAAAAAATTAGTCATCAGCTACACAGCTTACGAAAAAACAACTAAAAATAACAGAAACATCACATCCAGGCAGAGGTTTTTGGCGAAGAGCTAAAAATGAGAAACTGGCATCTATATAAAAGCCCATCGGTAGTAGGAAAAAAAAGAAACTTGAGTAATTATCCAACACTGAAATTAAGCATGCCTGAAGTGACTGATTAGAGTTGTCCTCTAGAGGGTGCTGTAAAATACCATGAGTGAGGAACGGCTGCTTATATTTTTTCTCCAACCCTGCAAAACATAATTTTATGTTGGTAAGACAAACAGAAAGGGAATGGAGGTCTGTGTAGCTGATATTTTCTGTGCAGCCAGAGGTGCACCGGAAAATAGCATTCCGTAATGCATTTTACAAATGCTGTTGGACTGAACGAGGAAATCTACAGCTAACATTTACTGAGCCAACAACCTCCAATGGTGTTGCTTTTTGGATTTAGTGAAGCTGACCATTGCTTTTTCTGCATTCCTCAAAAACACCTTGCATGTTTAAAGAAAACATGAACATCAGCACCATCCCAAAAAAAAAAAAAAAAAAAAAAAAAAAGAAAAAAAGAAAAAAGGAGACAAGCTTCACATCCTGGACTGATAGTTTAGGCATATATAGTGGAGGGGAAAAAAAAAAAATAAAAAAAAAACAACACACTTTCTAACAACAAGCACTGTAATCTGTTTAAACTATCAGCTTATAAGCAATCACAAAAACCACTGAACATGAATCCATTTGCACTCCTGTAAACTGTTTTTTGGGGGGAGGGTTATCTTGCCATAAGCTGAAGTCCTGCTGCTCACTCTGGCCAAAAAGCCCCTTTCAAATCACAACCCAAAAACTTCTTTGTGCAAAAATGAATGCTTCTCACCCTCCTCTCCCCAAAACCCCGCTTTTTCCTTTTGTATTGTAATATGTACTATTTCATATCTGTATAGTGGGTAAAGATGTGGCCAACTGAAAAGATCTTTTTTTTTTCCTTAAGACGTATATTTTTAAATAAAAATGTTACAATTTATAAACGTTTTGGTCTAATATGCTCTTTAGGTACCCAAGGTCTTGCCTGCCTGTATGCTTGCACTTTTTGCAAATATCTTCTATAACAAAGGACTGTAGAAACTCTACCTTGTATCAAACGTGCTGAATACAGAGATGGCTGAAAGGCTTTTAAGCATGGTGCACTCAGGGTATTTGGTCTGGGCTTCAGGCAAGGTGCCCTTCTGAAGTAAATGGCTTCTGATATCATTAACATTATCATAACCCGGCACTCACCTGCCCTTCTAAACCGAGATAACAACCTGCCTGAATGACTGGCATCAAACGCAACAGCACAACCGAGATTCCACTCTAGCCCAAGGCAGAATACGGTTTGAATCAGCTTAAAAATGCTATTATTAGCACCAAATGATTGACGTTGGTTGAAAATGATTATCTAGCCCACTGGTTCTTGATTTAAATACGATCTAAACAGCGGTAGGTTGGTGGACGGTGGCAGAAAAGGAGGACAGAGTTTGGTAGGAGAATTACATGTGACCACTACTTCTCTCACGTGAAGTGCTGCATATATGCATATCCGTCTGGACAGGTTTTTCCATCTCCATTCCTTGGAGGTTTTTTGGTGAGCAGAGAACGTAAAATGGTGCTGATGCATGACACCACCAGTGGGAAATTACTGAGGTCTCAGACGCTCTAGAAATACTCTTCCAAAAATAAATGAAATTAAAAGGCAAGTTAGTCACTCTGAACCCACACTACTGATTTTTATCCAAAACTGCATTATTTGGAGAAAATAATGCTGTAAATTCTGAGCTTAGGCCAAGAGGAGGAAGAATTGTTCCCATACAGAAACTGCAAAAAAATTAATCTAAATTATACATATTAAATAAACTGAATAAAATAAAAGGTACTGTTTTTCTTCAATAACACTGCAGCTGCAGCCTCTGTGGAGGTTTCAAGAAGTATGAGGGTGGAAGCAAGCATATGCCACAACAGCTAGCCGCCGGTGTTATATACTGTGCGCACTGCACAAGCACTGCAGGGCAAGCTGGAAGAAAACCAATTTCCAGTGCAGAATGAAGGGGACCAAAAACATAAATAATACCCTGACTGTTACTGTACGCCTAACCTTGGGAGTCCAATACATCAGGCACAGTGAACATCCGCTTTTACGCAGCCCTTTTAATGCTTTTTCTATAAATATTGCATTCATCTATCCAAACACTTGAATGACAATATTGCGTGTGTCATCCACGATTGCTGCCTCAGAGTTTAAAGACTTCAAGTCTTTTGTAAATCTCAGGATCTTGATACCCAGACGATAGAATTGATTTTAATGATTTTTCCTGCAGGCGTAAGCTAAAGAGGAGAAACGATTGGTCAACTCCCTCTAGGAAGCCGCTGACCACTGGTTCACCGATGCTGCATCCATACGCATTTTGTACAGAGAGAAAGGAAAGTTATTGGGGAGGCAGGATGGCTGAAGCTGAACATGATTTATAGAGGACAGCCATTTCTTGGCCGGTGTGTGAAAGAAAAGGCTTTGTGACTACAGAGGCTTCAGATGCAGCGGCTTTCTAAGGCTTTTCACTCACTGGGAAAGGAAGCTATTAACTCCAAAGGTCACTTTTTAATTTGGTTGCGGCCCTATGTGGCAGAGGTCTGTCCCCGTCTGAGGAAATGAAAACAGAAGTGATTTAACTCGAGATTTAAGTACACCAAGATGAACGTAAGAAAGTGAGAGGATGTTGTCTCAACTTGTGGGCTCGAACTGTACGCCGTGTTCCCAACTCCGAAAGCTCGTTTAAACCCTGCAGGAAGTCACCGGCTACACACAAAAGAAAAGGCAACTGTGAGACCAGATGAAAACGGGCTAATACTTTTAGAGGATTTCTCATTGTACCACGCCAGTCGCTCCAAACGTTAATTTGCTTCCTCTGTTTTTAAGTCTACGAAAAAGAGGCTTCTTTTTCTCTCTGCATTATTTCCTTAGAGCTCAGGGCTCTCAGGGACCACAGAGGATGAATGGACACCTCTCTTCAAAACAAGTCTCTCAAAATGAACTATATTAAAGCAAAAGGCCGAAGCTCCATTAGCCACCAAGGGTAGTCATCCCTCATCCACTCCCTGATCAAAGCGGTCAACAAAAAGGAAATGATAGCAAGAGGCGCAATGCAGCTCAATAAACCAGCTACCGAAAAATAAAAGCATTTTTTCGTTAGATTCAGCTGAAGTGCTTCTGCCCTTGGACGTTAAGATGATACGAAATGTTGTAGTGCTAATTACTAGCTGCACGTCAAGCGCAAAACATCTATTCTGCCAAGGCTAAAAGATAAATACGAGTCACATGTATGGCAGGCACTATTTTTTATTTTTTTTTGGCACATCTAGTCATACATGTAACTTACGCTGTGATGTTACATTAGCAGATTCCTTGCTTTAAAATCAAAAAAGATCTAGGAAAGTGTGTGTATTAGAAATTAATGATTTCTAAATGTAATGTATAAACTACATTTGTAGTTTATAATAATGCAATGATGCAACACATTGCAACAGATGCAGAAAAGATAACCAAGTATAGAAAGCATTTAAATGCATGTAAAACCACTAGAAAGAAAAAAAGAACCAGCCACCACATTTGATTTCTACATTGTTAATGATGATGACCGTCACTAGATGTGGACACGCAGGATTTAAATGACAAAACGCTCCATTTATCTCTCACATGGTTGCCAGGGAAACAGTGTTCAGCCAAACTGAATTCGTGTTCATTACCATCTAGGGTGTGACGAACAAAGACATTCATTATCCTTGTTCTGACCAGAAGTAACTTTATGCAGCCCTATTCATGAGAATGTCTGACACATCTAAGCATCGGAGGGAAGTAATACCCGATATCAAGGTGCACGCAGAGCTAATGCAATGAGTCAGAGCTAATCCACAGTAGCAGGTTAAGAAAAGAGCCCTAATAACACTGACATACCTGTTCTTTGACTTGTCAATAGAGGTGACCTTCATGCTACAAAGCTTGGTTACAAAAGGAGTTACACAACCAAATAGAGAAGCATTTTCTTGCCTAAAATACCATGCCATCAGAACTGAGTGGAGCTGAAAACAGCAGAGAGGACCTGCCACTGCCACCCACAAGGTCTTCATAATCAAATATGATGCAAGCGTGCTATAATTACTCCGATCTGGATTCCATCACGATCGCCCATTATGTCTCAGCGCCACAGGTGAAACATCTGCATCGCTCTCATTGACTTGCTGAATACAGTCAAGAGACCATGTGCACAATTGAAGGAAATCTAATTATTGCCTTGAACCTTTTGAAGAGGTGCTCTTGAGAAGCAATCAGATATATCGAAAGGCAAATTACACAGAGATCTTAAAGTTAAGACCAGCCAGATGTTACAACTATAGCCTAGTTTTCCTAGTACCACTCCATGTTTATTCGCTCAAAAACAAACCTTTTCAACCAGGCCAGAAACAAAAAAGCAACCATTTGCAGGCTCGCTACTGAGAAACTCAACAACCTACAGGGTTCAAGGACTCGAGAGCTGCGTATGTTTGAAGCATTTATTATGAGCTTGCAATTAAATCTTAAAAATGCAAACCAGGGAGGACGCATCGATCTGGATTCTCGACAGCAAACACCTTTATAACATTTACAGCTTTCCACATTTTAAAGTTGCTTCTTCCTGGAACCCAAAAACACATCTTGGACCAGACCAGAACAGACCAGACAAAATTAATTAGGCTTAGTCAGAGACCCATAACAAGAGATATACAACTGGAGGGAACTGCCAAAACCCTGTCTAGAGTCTAGCCAAACTCATTTCTTATTCAGTCATCATATATAGTTTACAGTGTAAAGGATTGTTTACACCAAGGATAATTACTGTGGAGATAATGATTAAGATACAGTTCTGAAAATCATTCTCAATATTAAAGAAGAGCCATAGTCCAAACCACAGCTTTGATAAACGCTGATGAACGATAAAAACATTGACACCCAATCAAAATCAATTCTGCTATAACCAGCTCCAGAACTTAAATGGCAGACAAGCATGTGCTTAGAATATACATACGATATCGTCCACTGGCGTAGATGCTGATATAGTTATCTTTATGGTTATCGTTTTTGGTGTGAACAGGCCTTAAGACTTTAAGAAATAATTCTTAGTAGGGATGTAACTATATCAATATTGTGATATCACGATAGTAAAACTGTTTTGGTATTATCATGGTCACATACCATATGAAACTGGTCTTCCAGGGAAAAAGTGCAGGTTTTGTTTTTTTGTTTTTTTTTTTATAATATACTTAAACTTCTTCGTCCAACATGAAAGGTCTTTAGAATTGTGTTTTGGGCCATTATGCTTTGATACAGTATCTGTCAAATGAACTAAAACCGAAAGCACAATATGGCTTAATACACTTATGAAGCGTTTTCATGGCGTTTTAAAGCAAAGCGCGCGCTTCGTTCAGGCAATCCGCTCATGATCCGGTGTTTTTCATGCCTCAGAACGTCTCTGTTCACATTGAATGATAGCAGTGAACTTGTTTCTTGCATGTACAGTGAGTTTAGCATGCGTTTGGGAACGCAACAGCCAACGGTTATGCTTTATTTTTTAAGGAAGATGATTACAGCATTTCACTGGATTTGTAGTGAAAGACGTGTTTTTGTAAGCCTGTTTTCAATGAAGCTGGAGTTTTCCATCAAAATAAAAGCTCTACTGCCGTTTCAGTCAAAACAAAAGCTTAAAAGTGCAGTATGAACTGCTGACAGCTAGCAGTTTAAATGGGTAACGTTACTGCAGTCCAAATTCAAAATATTTTTCAAGTGTAGAAATTAGGAAAGTAGTATCGTAATTTCCCTACTGTAGTGTAAAGCATAAATAATACGCCTATGAAATATTCATTTTCATTTATTTTGCAGTGAAGTTGTTTAACAAAATATGGCTACTGTCTTTGTAGTTACTATTTTTATATTCCAATTTGTTTGGCTTCCTAAAACATCAGGGTGAATATAATTTAGACTGAGACTGTATATCACAACTAAAAAGAGGGTTAAGTCCCCTTTAAAGTTCAGGTACAAGTCAGTTCACTGACTTTCTGACTTCAGTTTTCTTAGTTAAGAACATGGGTTGGAGCTCCTAATTTTGACCTCTCAAAGTGCATTAGATAGAATAATTTAACTTTAAAATAATTTAAAACTAAATTTTCAATATTTTCCTATTTTTTCCATGTGTCCTTTTTTTTTAAATATCACAATAAATAACGTATTGTGGACTTCATATTGCAATATTACCGTATTGTAAGACTTTAGTTACGTTAAGTGTAACATAACTACATCAAAATCTTTAAATAATAAAAAAACTATGCATTAAAAGGTCAATTTACACAGCTAATCTGTGTTTATTTTGCTGACAAAAATACAAATGAAGACATTTGTTTGTCTTTTTTTGGACTGTCAACTTTAATGAAGATGTAATATTAGCAGACAAATTTAAATAATTAAAAAGCTGAACAAATAGCACTAAAAATAATGCCAATAATGATTTGGAAGTAAACACTATTCAAATAATCAAATCATAATAAATGGCAAGTTTAATTAATATGAAATGCTTGAATATTTTAATGAAGACTTGCTTTTAAAATGTAGATGCGTTTACTAAAACTACATGCCATTTTAAAAGTGACTGTACTTTATGAATATGAAATTAATGACTAAATTTGTGAATAAATTGTTTAAATAAATTACTAAATTGTCTTTAAGAAAAAAAAAAAAAAAAAAAAAAAAAAAAAAAAAAAAAAAAAAAGTAAATAATAGTAATAACAGCTAACATTCATAAGCCTCGTTAACTTCCCCTTTCGATTCAACTGAATAAACTTACAGCACTGCAGTTTATTTAGAAACATGACTTTTCCAACAGTGACATGTCACTAGAAACAGCTCTGTACATTATGTATACAAGGGCGACCTTTTCATTTTATACGCCTACCTGTCGCAGGCAAAGAACAACAGTGTGACCGCTGAAACGTCACAGCTCTTATAAAGACACCTGGAACGCGCACCAGAGGAGGTTTATGATAGCCACTCCTTAGTATTCACGAGAGACGTCCGCAAAACTGGACAACATGTAGTTACTAAGCCTTGGCTCAGGATTGAGGAGAAGAGAATGGGGCATGTCAAGCTTTGCAGCGTTCATCTGTCTTCACAGAGCAATCAGTTGTGGCATCCAGTCGCTGTTGGCAAATCGTACAGAGCGGTTAATAAACATGGCATGCTATCTGTCTTCATACTGTCAACTTTAGGCTGAAGCCTGCCGTGAGGCCGATTCCAAGGTGGGTTATTGAACCTCCAGGGTTTGAATACCAATGCTCTCTTGTTCACGGTGGAGATCTTTTCTCGTCCTTCGCACTGTCTGCTCTGATGGTCTATAAAAATGAAAAAGCAGTGTCACCAGCAAAAGGTGACAAGATCTTTTGATTTATTAAGAACGTTCAACACAAATTTATGCATCCGCCCATGCGCCCTAATTACCTGGGAAATGATCCTTGGCCACTTTGAATACAAGCCCATACGTCAAACTACCAGAGCATATCTCTGACACTGTGGCACCTTTGCAAGAGTTTTCAGTATCCCAGACGACGATGAGAGAAGACATAAGGACGACTTAATGCTTCAATCATTATTAAATCTTACAGAGAGAAAGTTCTGCTGTGCAAGGTGAAATCTAATTTCTTAAAATGTTCACCTCCTGCCCTTTCAATGTTTAATTCATTAATATTCATGCTACGACCGCTCCTTAGACCCCATTCCGGTCAAAAGAAAAAAAAGACACCACATATCGAAATCCTATCGTCTTTACATAGATTAAAGGAACCAAACACCAAAAGGATAATGCAAGAATCTATTGTGACCAACTGCACTAACTATACCACAATAACTAGAGCTGTGTTAATTTCCAAGCTCATTTCAGTAAGACCACTTCAACGATAACAGTAAAACTCTTAATAACACAGACCTTGCGCTGAACCCAATATAAAACGGTCGCCCTTGAAAATGAGCCACACATCACCACGATACATCTGCGATGTATTCAAGACGCACAAGGACCAGCACAGGCTATTAACTTTTAATATGCCATTTGCAAAACAATCCTACAAAGTCAACGGCTTTAAATGTCTCATAAAGCAAGCAGCTTACAAGATATTTTATCTAAATGCCGAGAACAACAAGGCAGAGCATGTGTCTATATAACACATGAGCTAAATGGACATGTAACGGCAGTCTGAGAAACAATGCAATCTTGAGGAAGACTGTAAAAGAGCCAGTGTGACAGGAATCAAACCTGCGGGACCATTAAATAACCATTTCTCTTTGGAACCTGACAATATATCAGGGGGAAATGTGTTTTTCTATATTACCTATGAGGCGGGCAATGATGCCCTTGACAATCACAACGGCAAAATCCTAAGCCTCTTCTGAGGGTAACCCAGTTTAGAGTCAGAAATGCTACATCACCAAAGTGAATGTGGGCAAATGCCATTATCCATGACAGCAATATTTAACAGCCACGAGTCTGAATCATTCAGCCTTGGAAAAAAACAAAAAAAAAAAAAAACAATCTAAAATATTTCCATTCTGTGGTGGATTTAAAAGGAAAAGAGCTGGGGCACTTCCCAAACATTGTTTTCCAGCAAAAAAAGACAGTTATCTAGTTCTAACAAATGCTCACTAGATCAAAACTAAACCGAAAGAGCCACGCTAGCTTTTGAAGCTCGAGCAAGCCATTGATTTCAGTTTTTGAACCATTCAAAGGCTCGCTGTCTGCGTGCATTTCATAAACAGCTTTGTCTTACACGGCAAGAATTGGTAAAATGAACAACAGAAAAACAAACAAGCATTCGGGTAGATCTTTTCTCTTTTTCTCTGAGCGGCTTCAAACTTACAGAAAAAGGAACACACACATCAATAAGGATATGAAAAAAAATAATACATAGGATATTAGGTGGAAAAAAAAAAAACTACTTACAAAGTAGTCATTAAAAATGAGTGCAACACAAAGCCAAGCATTTAAACTAAAAGATAAATCACCCTGGTTCATGGGGCTTGGTGGTTTTTGAAAGTACGCAGCACCATTTGTGCTTGGGTCAAACTAATTGAAATATTTGTTTTGGGGGGTTCAGAGGCAATTAATCTCACCCTAACCTCATTTATCTGCTGGAAAACAATTTATTCGGCTCCTCTGGATATTTATTAAATGCAATTACAAGACATTTCAGGAAGTGTGTGATGCAAATTGCCGGGACCACCTCTCCTAGATTAAAACTCGAAATGTTGGTCTAAATGTAGCTTTAAACAGTAAACCGCAACTGCAGTCCCTAGCGAAGCAGAAAACCATTTCAAACATTTCTAAAGCAAATGCGTCTTTGTGCTTGAGGAGCACTCAATGATTCATCCTGTTTCTCCAGAAGGAGACAATGCATTAAACACGCTCGCTTGCATTTAAAGTAACTTTTCACTCTCTTTCCCCAAGCATTGCTGGGCTAGAATACGTAATTTGGATTTTTACTGTCATTTAAATGTACAAATCACAACGCTTTTGATGGACTAAAAGAAACGTGTGCTTTTTTTTTTGTTTCAATCTCCAGAGAAAATAAGCAGCTCAAGGTCACAGGCATGTTAACACGCAATCTTGCTTAAACAGGAGACAGTCATTTAATCTTCATTGGGAAAGGACAGAGAGAACATCCTTCATGAATTTAAATATCTCAATTCCTTTAACCCATTATTTGAATTACACTGTCTGCACTCTGGAAGCGGTCAATGTCATGACAGCTTGAGATGCTACACTAGCAGATGCGCATCACCATAGAATGCTTACAAGTCTAGTTTATTTGATCGAGTTTTATAAAAGTAAAATAACTTTCCTCTTTTCAGGGTGGAATAATGTCTTGGCAAGGGCAGAATCATAGACATGTGTCAGCGCTGAACCAGGTAGAGATGTGGCCCTGTTCCCAATGACGGCTCAGATACATTTAGTACATACCAATTCACTGAACACATTCACCTTGCAGACTAGGCTGCATGTGTTCCCTTCAACAAGGAGAAAATAAGAGTGATTTGTTCCTTTCAAATAAGGCTTATGATTAACTGTCTGGAAAAGTACATCTGACAAGAAAGGCGACTGCGACAGTGACATGCACTTACTGAGCAAAAGGCAAATTATGGCCAGCGTGAAATGTACAAAATTTTCCAGACGGAAAATCCGTTTATATACTTGAGAGGAAAACTGGATTAAAAACATTTTGGAGGGCACTGAGATATTAGGATGACGTTGATTACCAAAAACACTGCATATCCAGACACCCATTATTAGTTTGTTTGGCCATGAGAGTAAAGTCAGAACATTTATTTAGTTGCGTGCGTTCAAATTGCCAAATTCACAGCACATAACAAATAGCACCTCTGCTACAAAAAGCACTAACGCATAATTTGTCAACCTGATTACGCAATCAAATGCATTCACC
This sequence comes from Labeo rohita, assembly GCF_022985175.1. NCBI lineage: Eukaryota > Metazoa > Chordata > Actinopteri > Cypriniformes > Cyprinidae > Labeo > Labeo rohita. The sequence continues at coordinate 18,632,310 of NC_066882.1, read as the reverse complement.
TTTAACAGTACGCTGCAGAATAAGTTAAATTACACTTTAAATTAATAGTTCCTTTCAACCTCCTGAATAAAAGAATACTAAACACAATCATCACTTCTAGTATCAATTTTGTCAAAAAGGACCTCATTTCAGCATTAAAGTACAAATCGCTATTCTATATACTGGGAACATAATATTATCAATATCGTGACAATGCGATAGCAAAACTCTATATTATCGTGGCCACATGAAGACATGAAACACTAGGTCTTCCAGGCAAAAGTGTATTTTAATTTTAAAATATTTCAACTTCTTATTCTAACTTAAAGGTCTTTAAAGTCTTTAAAGTTGTGTTTTAGACATTATGCTTTAACATAGTATCTGTCAAACATCTGGCTTAATCACTTCAAGTCTGTTTTCGCTGTGTGTTTCAAAGCGAAGCGCACACTTCGTTCAGGAAATCAGATTGTGATCTGGTGTTTTCCATGCCTCAGAACGGCTCAGTTCACAGTGAACGAATGCAGTGAAGCAGTTTACTGCACATTTGGGAACGCAACGGTCACCGGTTATGCTTTATTTTCGCGGCAGATGATTACAGCATTTTACAAGATTTTTGTAAGCCTGTTTTCACTGAAGCTGGAGTTTTCAAAAATGTTCTAAATAAAAGCTCTACTGCTGCTCCTGTCAAAACAAAAGCTTAAAAGTACAGTATGAATTTCTGACAGCTAGCGGTTTAAATGGGTAGCGTTACTGTAGTCCAAATTCAAAATCTCTCTTACAAGTGTAAAAATTAGGAAACTATTGTAATTTCCCTACTGTAGTGTAAAGCAAAATTAATATACCTTTGAAATATTCATTTCTGTTTATTTTGCGGTGCAGTTGTTTTACAATATATGGCTATTACTGTTATTATTTCATGATCATTGAGATTTGCTAAAAAAAAAAAATAAAAAAATTACATTTTTGACAGCGTTTTAAAATTTTTACATTAATATTATTTGTTTGGCTTTCTAAAACACCAGTGTGAATGTAAATTAGACTGAGACAGAATATCACAAATAAAAAGTGCATTAGATACAAGAATTCAACTCTAAAGTATTTTTTTTTCCCCAATTCTTCATGTCTTTTTTTTTTCTTTTTTTCTCTTTTTTTTTTTTTAAATAAAATCGCAATAAAATATCATATCATGGACTTCATATCGCAATATTAACGTACTGTTACATTTTGCTATCGTTACATCCCTACTACATACAGAATAGGTACAGTTAAGGACTTTTTAGAGATTGTGTGTAGCCATGTCTATATTTACTTGTAATGCAATGAAGTTCAAATTCTATCAGTAACTGATAGATAATTATAATTTTGTCTTAATTTAAAAAAATTTATAATTATCAGCAATCAGTAACTGTTGGAATTTCATACTTATTGAGATTTGCTAAAATTTACATTTTTGACAGCGTTTTTACATTTTTAGTGCTTTTAAAGATCTACCTTACTTTTTTAGTCATCTAATTCTCACCAAATACCAACGTATATTCAAAATCAACTGATTTAATTACATCGGTTGATAACCAACAAAGCTTCAAGCCACAAACTTCTTTCGAGCCCCCTTTGTTGGTTCCTTTCTGCTGTGCATAGTCAATGCTATAGGATAACGCTAAGAATTTTTTTTACTCCGTGCATGCTATGCACTCAGAACACATTGAATGAAGTTGTTATTAGTGTCTTCTTGCACTTGAATACTTCAAAATGGCAGAGCTTAAATACACAGAGAATGATAAACTTTCGTGAGGACACAGCAGTGGCCTGATGACAAATCCATCAACGGTCCTGAATGCCTTTCAAGCTGGCCACGCGCCATTGGGCAGTCCTCACTGTCGACCCCTTGTCAAGCTATTTTCAAGTGAGAACAGGAATCTGTCTAATTACAGACTTTCAGTAAAGACAGTTTCAGTTAGGACTATTCTTCTAGCCATTTAGGCAACCTAACCTACGAGACTGTTTTGAAAACAAATCTTAACATCCCCATATACTAGCTAATTGAATAGGTGTTCAACTTAATAGCCCTGACCATTTTGTGTTTTGCAGGATGACTGGTATGTTTTATTGATCAATCAGCACCTAGGACAGGAACTATTCAGTCTACAATTCATTGCACAAAGCCACTGCTGATTTGCACGCTTCTGCCAGGTATGGGTCTTGACTCCCCACTGCAGTATAGCTCTCCACAACTGAAGGATGTATCCCTTCAATTGAACAGAAGCCGAAGTATATTAGGGGCATCGTGATTCAACGGAGTGAGCATAATCAATTATTGTGTACAAGAAGAGGATGGTGACATTTTTCCAATCACCGACAGCAGCTGAAAATCACCATCATTCCAAGCGATCACTTCTAGTTTCAGAAGCCTGTAGAGCTCACTCAAGTTTCTCAGTGCCAGGATGAACAAAAAGATTACACCGAGAGAACGAGGATAGAGAGTAAAGCGCCCCTTTATTGTATGTTATGATACCAGCTCCGCCAGGCTCTACGACTTTGGAGTTGGAACAAAATGTCAGTGGACATTTCATTATGAGAAGGGGAAAAATAAAAAAGGCTGTCAAGAGCTCACTATGTGGACTGCAGCTCATCAAAACTGCATTAGAAAAGACATAATTTATTGCTATCTGCCATCATTAAGGTCAATTTGCTTGAGCACTGCAACGAGAAAAAAACACTTCACGATAAGGTTTGATTTGTTATCGCTGGTCAACTACATTAGTTAACATTAACTAGCAATGGACAAGCATTTACTTTTAACATTTACTAACACATTAAGCTGTACCTGTTATTATCAGTTAACACACTGTGCACTAACATGAGTAAATGTATTGGTATTAAACGAGAGGTCCAGTTCCAGAACAAAATTTACAGATAATGTAATCCCTTGTCATCCGAGATGTTCATGTCTTTCTTTCTACAGCCGTAGAGAAATTATGTTTTTTGAGGGAAACATTTCAGGATTTTTCTCTATATAATGGACTGATATGGTTCCCCGATTTTGACCTTCCAAAATGCAGTTTAAATGTGGCTTCAAACGATCCCAAATGCAGCTATAAACGATCCCAACCGAGGAAGAAGGGTCTTATCTAGCGAAATGATCTGTTATTTTCATAAAAATAAAATCTCAAACGCTCGTCTTGCCTTTCTCTCCCTGAACTGTGTAATCTGTTTTAAGACAGTTGGGGTACGTCAAAAAAACTCCAATTGTTTTATTTTTTTCCCCCCCTTAACTTTAAAAATTATTCCAAAACCATCCTACATCACTGCAGAAGCACCGACCCAGTCTTTGCAAAGTGAACATGCAATGAATTAACCAAAAAAAACATTTCTATACGACTGAAGAAAGACAGACATGAACATCTTGAATGACAAGGGGTGAGTATATTAGCTGTCAATTTTTGTTCTGGAAGTGGACTTCTTTAAAATGTCTACTTTTATTTGTGTATGCTCACCATATAAACAAACTAAATGACTTTAAATAAAGTCTTATCGAAAACAAATATTCTGTGTTCAAGTAATGTGTATGAAACCAATGCGATGTCCTGTTTTTCCCCTCAGAGCTCATTACCTCTAATTAGATCACGCCCATGCGCTGTTGGCACTATTGATATCACAAACACCCACGTGAGAGACGTGCGACATGGAAACACCCACATCAACTCGTAAACAAAGCAACAGCGTGTTCATGTCGGATAATTTCATCTTTGGAAACAGGCGCTGAGAGGAATAAGCCTTGTATTTACTCCAGAAGACGATGCGCTGAGAAGAATCGGCTAAGCTCATTTATCTCACAAACAGAACGCGAGCGCAGCTACAGTCAGCAGAAGAGATCTCTTATACAGTGTAAGTAATGTTGCTTATTGGCATTAGATAAAGTGTTGTTGTGACAAAATTTAACGCATTTACCAGTTGGACTTGTCCAAAACTATAATTCCTGACCAAAATGTGTGAAATCGAATGCAACATTTTGAAATATGAATTTCAATGCATCTGTAAGGCATCAGGAATGTTTTATGTTTCATAAACAAATTGACAAAAGTAGGACTAATGTTTAGACGATATAAAAGTAATGTCTAAGAATGCTTAGACCAATCTTTACTGTTGAATACCCTGTCTGCAAATATCTGCTCAAACGTGTACATCATGTGCTTTTAGTTTCTCAGATGTTGTTTTTGTACTGTACAATAATAAATACAAAGCATGTGTGCATATGATGCATGCTCTAAAATCACATGGGCAATATTAGTGATTGCTAATGTAACAATATTGCTCCTGGCCTATCAACATGCTCACTGATTTCTTCATTTATTTATTTATTTTAGTGACCAGATACCTATATGAATATTTTTTGGGATAGAAATTATAAAACTAATGCTTTTATTTAGCAAGGATGCTTTAAATTGCTACTGATATTAACATGCTCACAGATGTTTTTGGGGGGTTTTTTGTTTTAGTTGTTTGTGACCGGATACCTGCAGAACAGATGAATCCTGCTGACTTTGCTTGCCTCTCCAAACTGTTTTCCTCAGAGCGCTGTACCAACAACAGATGTTCAACTACACTGATATTCTATGATAAAACGAGTTCCTTGACTACTGATGATGAGTTTTGCAAGCATTTAAATATTAGGTATTATTTCCTGGTTTCACTTGTTGAACAGAATTCAGAAAACAGTTTTCAGGAATTACACAATGTGTGTTCACATCTCTGTGGTTAGATTAGTGTGCTTAATAATGTCTCTTCATTATGTATGTTTTGATGACACTGTGTTGTAAATAAAATACAGATAATCTAAAACCCCATTCTTTGAATCTTCTCACATTGTTTCTTACCTGACAGTCAAAGTCTCATTGATGGGCCATTAGGGGAAGGCCTTTTGTCTCTCAGGTGTGAATCACTAAATATTCATGGCCATTGTCACTCCCTCGCATGATCCCTTTCGATCACAAAACATGTCTTAGAAAATTTAAATGAGTATCATTTTGTAGAACAAACTCTAGCCTACCACATCCACCTCTCAAAAGTCTTGCGAACAAAAGTTCTGTATGTGTTTCTTGGTCTTATTTCAGTGACTTAAAAAAAAAAAAAAGATTTTCACTAACCAGGCATAAACCTTGTTTTCTCAAAAACACAAACATGTACATTCATGTCAGGGCATGTCAAAACTTCTCCAAGGCCCCAAAACACCCTCAGGCCCCAGAGGGTTAGGTAACATTTACAAATGATTGCACAAGTGCTGTTAAGAAATATACTGTTCATTGTTAGTTCATGTTAGGTAATCAATTAAAACCTGAATGTTAATTGTTAACTTAACATTATAACATAAGTTATAACTAATGTTCATCATTCTGTCAAGTAGTTCTATAAGAATAAGGATCTCCAAACCACAACTACAACAACAGACAATCGATTTTGTCTCTTCTTTAAAGAGCTGGTGCATTTAAAGTGGCAAACGACTTATAATATTCAGAACATTATCACCTTTATAATCATCGTTAAGACCGTTTAGTATGTGTGCTGTGGCAAAGTGCTATCTTTTCAAACAGAAAACGGAGAATGTTACTTTTACGCATGACAAAACAAAGCTGTTAAATACATATGCAACAAGGACAAATGACAAGGCACAGCAGAGGTCACTTAGCATCCTGAAAGGGATGAAATGGCACTACAATAACCTTCAACACTGAGCTGAGCTGTCGTTTAAATGCTCTACAACATGTCTAAGACTTCAACGGGCCTTAATAGAAACTGTCAGTCACGGAGTGATGCTACAGCTTTGCAGCAGCCGACAGCACTGGTCTAAGACCCACGAGGATAAGAGCGATGAATGAAAATAATGGAATCATCAGTGGTTTGCGCTCCATCTCTCTTTCTCTCAGACACACACACGCGTCTCCCAACATGGAACAGGCACTGAGACTGCATAGAGTGTGGCATAAATCCTCTGAGCGCCACGCCTCCATCCCTCAAACGCATTTTATCTACCCGTATTTAAATTTTATAAGAGGTCAGGTCAGCTTCAGACCTGCCCAGGTGCTAAATCGCACACAGCGACATGCATGACTGTACTAAGTGGTAAATGCTTTTGAGAACACACTCACACAAAGAAATAAATGATTTACCTGTAGTCTTTTTTACAGTTTATGACAAAGCAGTAAAATGCCATTTAAGGCTTGGTATTTGGATGGGTTATAATGTGAGCACCATCTTCTAAAGTGTGAATAATAAGGTCTACTGTTTAAAATCTTTGGCTGAAGTGATCAATTCAGAAAGGATTATCAAGTCTCTCTCTTTTCCATCATATTTACAGCAGTTAGTGGAAAGTGCTTTTAACATTTACTGCCAAACACCCTGATCGCACAAAAAAAAAAAAAAAAAAAAATCCAAGCGACAAACACTAAAAGCCATTTGACTAGAGGGTGTATTGCATAGCTGAATAATCACTGTTTAAAAGCAATGCCCATGTGACAGGCTTTTATACACTATAACAAGAACAGAGATTTATGTTTTTTCATTAATCACAGCACAATAATATTCTAGGGTAATATCCACAGCAACTTTTTATAATTTGTGGTCAGCATCAAGGAAGAATAGCTACTAGGGATCAGCCTTTTAGTGATTATCAGATTTTTACATGAAATTTGAAGTTTTCATGATCCATCACTGTCATGTGGACTAGAGTAGCAATGCCTATCTCTTGTGGCTACTGCTTTAACAGGAATGGTTCACCCATCGCTCACCCTCTGACTTTTTCTACAGAACACAAATAATATTTTTAAGATTGTTGGGGTCCAAATAACACTGGACCATAAGGATGTAACAGTATTATCAATATCGTGGTATCATCGATATTCACGGTCACATGATGATGAAACAACAGGTCTTTCGGGCAAAAAGTGTAGTTTTTAATATACATTTAAACTTCTTATTCTAACTTAAAAGGTCTTTAACGTTGTGCATTGGGTCATTATGCTGCGGCACAGTACGTGTTAAACGAACTAAAACAGAAAGCAAATCAAATTCAAATCGAAACGCGCACTTCGTTCAGGCGATCAGCTCATGATCTGGTGTTTTCCATGCCTCAGAATGGCTTAGTTCAAAATGAAAAGTGAACTATCACATGTGCTGTGAGTTTAACGCGTTTGGGATTGCAATGGCCACCAGTTAGGCTTTTTTTCCATGGCAAATGATTACAGCATTTTACTAGACTTGTAGTGAGATGCTTTTTTGTAAGTTTTCACTGAAGCTGGAGTTTCCAGTCAAAAATAAAAGCTCTACTGACGTTTCTGTCAAAGTAAATGCTTAAAAGTACAGCATGAATTGCTGACAGCTAATTGTTTAAATGAGCAATGTTACTGCAGTCCAAATTAAAAAAAAAAAAAAAAAAAAAAAAAAAAAAAAATTCTCTTTCAAGTGTAGAAATGAGGAAAGTAGCATTGTAATTTCCCTACTGTAGCGTAATGCAAAATATACCTATGAAATATTCATTTTCATTAATCTTACAGTGCAGTTGTTTTGCAATAAGTGACCTGGACCACAAAACCAGGCTTATGTAGCATGGTTATATAAATCGGTAATAGCCAAAAATGTGGGTCAAAATTATTGATTTTTTTTTTTTTTTTTTAGTGTCAAAAATCATTAGGATATTAAGTAAAGATCATGTTGCATTAAGATATTTTGTTAATTTCCTACCATAAATATATCAAACCTTAATTTTTGATTAGTAATATGCATTACTAAGAACTTCATTTGGACAACTTCAGAGGTGATTCTCAATATTTTGATTTTTTTACACCCTCAGATTCCAGTTTTTTAAATAGTTGTATCTCGGCCAAATATCATCCTATCCTAAGAAACCATACATCAATGGAAAGCTTATTTGGTTTTTGGATTTTCCAAAATTATGTATAAATTTCAATTTCAAAAAATTGACCCTTATGACTGGTTTTGTGGTCCAGGGTCACATATATGGCTATTACTGTCAAAAGAATAATTTTTGTTATTACTACTATTATATCTTAATTTGTTTGGCTTCCTAAAACACTAGTGCAAATGTAATTTAGACTGATACAGTATACCACAAATTAAAAAGAGGGTTGAGTCCCCTTTAAAGTTCAGGTACAAGACTTCTTTCTGATTTAAGTTTTCTTAGTTAAGAACATGGGTTGGACCTCTTAATTTTGAGCTCTCAAAGTGCATTAGATAGAATAATTTAACTTAAAATCTTTAAGTCCACTTACAAAAAGATTCACTTATAAATGTACTCACCCCATTGTCATCCAAGATGTTAATGTCTTTCTTTCTTCAGTTGTAAAGAAATTATGGTTTTTGAGGAAAACATTTCAGCATTTTTCTTCATACAATAAACTGCTATGGTGCCCCGATTTTCAACTTCCAAAATGCAGTTTAAATGTTGTAAACAATCCCAGCCGAGAAAGAAGGGCCTTATCTAGCGAAACGATCGGTTATTTTCATAAACGAAATACAAAGACCCAGTCTTTGCAAAGTAAACGTGCAAAGAAGATCAAACACCCTTAACAAACAAAGGCAAAACAGCGATATAGGAAGATTTAGAAGTTGAGGGAGAACATGAGATGGGAGTTGAGACATACCCTAACTGTCATGACCCAGAACAAAAACAGATTAGGCCGAGTGAGACAAGACAAGCGTTTGACATTGACATTATTATTATTATTACTACTACATTTAAATAGCATTTTGGAAGTTCAAAATTGGGGCACCATATCAGTCCATTATATGAAGAAAAAAGCTGAAATGTTTGCCTCAAAAAACAATTTCTGTACCACTGAAGAAAGACAGACATGAACATCTTGGTTGACAATGGGGCGAGTAAATTATATGTTTTGGAAGTGGACTTCTTTAAAATGTATACAATCCCTTTTTTTTTTTTTTTTCTCCATTTGCCTTCATTTTAAACATTGCAATAAATAATGCATCGTGGACTTCACATCTAAATATTTATTATCGTATCATGAGATTTTTATATTGTTACATCCCTACTGGGCCTCACTGACTTTCATTGTATGGACAATGAACAAAAAAATACCATGAAATACCAGAAAGTCAGTCATTTAGGTGTAAAATGACATAAGGTTGAGTAAAGGACCAAAATTTCCTTTGTGTGAACTGTCCCTTTAAGCAAAAGAGCAAAATTGAGTGCAGCAAACTTCCTCTGAAATGGACAAACTGTTTCAATCTTTACACAATTAAAACTGCTTCAGCAAAAAAGTACCTCATCCATCTCTCTGAAAAGGCAGGGATGTGATTTTAACAGCTAAATGATCAAGCACCAGGTATGGGGGAAACCATCTGACAGCCCATGTGTGACAGATTTGCGTTTTTATGGAGAGCTGTAAATTTAGCAAAAGCCTCGGGGACAGAAAAGTGCTCCCTTGATGCACTGCATGTGGTGTGACTCGCTTTAATTACGCATTCAGATGAGGTTACAAAGGAACAGACAAAGTCAGTTCTGCATTTCTGCAACCTGAAGTGAATAAGAAAATCTGCATTAAAAAGTGACCTGGCTTTTCAAATATTTTTTTTAAAGAAGCTGCAGGAACTCTTGACTCCAACTTAATTAACATTAGTAAATATTTGGGAAAACCGGAGGCCAACAGGTTAGCGAGAACTCATTAAGGCTCTGCTTTAACAAGCAGGTGTCCCTACACTGAATTTCCTAAAGAAGAAAATTGCTGCAGAAAAGGTCAAACGGTAATGATCTGCTCTTGCTGTTCAAATGTTATCACTATTTATGAAAAAGGGGAAATTATTCTGGGATGGCAAGACGAAAATAATTTCAAAAAGCACACTGTTAGGTGAAAGAACAAGAGGAACGATAGAAACAGGGCTCAGTTTGAGTTAAGAGACTTTTGAAAAAAACAGAAGGGAGTTTTCATGAAACAAGACCAGGTGTCAATCTTGCCGAGTGCCCATGGCAAAGAGGAAAACGTGAGGAAGAGAACAGACAGAGAGAGGTGTGGGTGTGTGTGGGTCTCCCGTTCCATCTCTCCTCCGTAAGGCCTTGAAGAGTTCTCATCTGTCTTTTCACAGATTCTTCAGATGTTTGCCTTCAAGTTTAAGAATTTAAATGTCAAAAGCTTGACACGTCAAACCTTATTACTGCCAGCTCGCCTTGTGTACAATCACCTCTACAACAAGAGTCTGGGGGGGGGGGGTCTGAAATGTATTATTAATAAAATGCAGCAGAAAAGCTCAGAACAGACACATCATGTGAAGTAGTCACGAGAGGGTGGAATAATTAAATACGTGCTTGAACCGCAGCACTCAAAACCATGAGCTCGTGCTCAGTAAAGTGAAGAGGCTTGTTTGTTTAGCAGTGCTCTGCATTGTTAATCATCTGGCTAATCAGACTGGACTGGACTGTTAAGTCGAAACCAGATTGACCGCCCGAGTTTGGGGTTACAGCACAAACCGTAGTATACGGTTTAAGGTCCTGCGTAACAATCACACATCTTTTCCAGGCTAACAAAGGCCTGATCAATCTCTCCGCTAATCGGCAATTAATTACAATCTATTTTTGAACAGGCTGAAACCCGCTTTTGAAAACCTAAGCCAAAAACGGGAATGCGGCAGTCCATTATAATTCAACGCGTGTCTTCGCTTTTCTGCCTACATGCACCATTTCTGCTCAAAGATAATGAAACCTATAAAATTCAGGTCGCATAACAGTGATTAAAACGTTAGTATTCATAAGATTATATCAATTATGAATAGAGTTTTGATTATTTTGAGGCGCTGCTCCAAAAATTCATTTAAATGTGACTGAGGCAAGAACCAAAGCAAGGATATTAAACAAACATGAGGTGACAGGAAAAAAAAGACGATTTATGCCAATTTGAGCAACTTCCGAGCAGCATTTACATTCAAGGGCTATAAAGTCAGAAACCTTTATGCATTAAGTGATTAGCTCGGTCAACATAATGCCCAAAAACTGAGCTACATTATGCCATTATATTACATTTTTTATAAACATTCAAAAGCAGAGCCACTGCCAACGGCTCTAACTACAGAACTAGCGTTTCAGATTAACCTCTCGAGACCTCTCATTTAATTTATAGAATATTAAAGTCTGTTTTACACAGCTGAATTGTGGGAGGCTGTGGAAATCATCTGATGAAAATTTGTAGAAATTTGACTAGAATGAATTGAGATTCCTGCCTTGAGCAGGAAAATATTTTATGACATTGAATTCAATTCTATTATTCCAATACACTATTTTGCATCAATAAATTACCAAGCACAAAGTTCCAGCTAGGAGTTTCATTTTGTGGTTTGAAAAATGTAAAAGGGAGAGAAAAGGAGCCACTGCTATGCTAGCAAGCCAAAAAGACAGAGGTTGAAAGAGCAAAGCTCTTCCAATAGCACAGTCTCAGCTGTGACTGAGAGTCCATATGCCGTCTGGCCAATATGTCCTTCTATCAAGCTAAGTCACTTCAAACAAGGCAGTTCCTTTATTCCAGGAGAAATCATATGGCTAAAAATTGAATTTGGGACACCAATTTAATCTCTGTATTATTGCGGGCCTTCAGAGTTCATTTAACAACACAGTCAGAGCATAAATTGGATGTGAGACTAGTTATTCATTCTAACAGAGGGAGGAGGAGCTGCACCTGTCTTACTCAAATCGAAAATCCAGCCTATTGCACCCAATACATTCCTCCATTTAGCAAAGGATAAAAGAGTAAAAAAGATTAAGGGAGAAATATCTCTACTACCTGATAAGGAAATCCTGAAAGACATTTCCTGCATTAAAGGGATAGTTCACCCAAAAATAAAAATTCTGTCATTAATTACTCACCCTCATGTTGTTCCAAACCTAAGACGTTCGTTCATCTTTGGAACACAAATTAAGATACTTTTAATGAAATCCGAGAGCTGCCGACACGCTCAAGGCCCAGAAAGTTAGTAATGACATCTCTTCTCTTCAATGGCTCACTTTTTAAAATCTTACAAACCCGAAACTTTTCTTAAACAGTGGGTTATTTAGCTGCCTACAAATTCAGCATTGCAGGCACAGTCTCCATTTTACATATAGGACTGCATAGTTTGCTTTGCAACATGCTGACACTGCTGCCTACGTAAGCAATAGTTCACTAGGCTTTGGAAGAGAGCTTGTAAAAGGTAATGCGGTGGCCAAAGCATCCAGAGACTCCGGGAGGCTTTAGTCCAGAGGTAGCCGAGAAAGATGGACATATCATCTCCCTCATCTGTTTCTCCCGTCTGAACGAGTGAGCAGCCAAAGCGTTGTCATGCCAGCTGCGCTTCAGGGCTGAGGAGCAGTGTTTTGTGTGTTGGGGCAGACACGCTGCAAAGGCCTAGTCAAGTAGAAAACCTGTTTTGAAACGACCCGGACACTGCTTGGATGAATCTGTGGCTAAAATAAACCGGCAGCACCAAGGCTGAGCAGAAAAGCGATCACAGAAACGTACGTCTCATGGATGGCGTTCATCTGTATTCAAATGACGGCTGTGTCATTTATCTGTGTAGGGACATATGGGACTGCTCCATGTCATTTATCTGTGCTGGGACATAAAAAAAAAAAAGTCTATACATAAGCTGGGGGTTTCTATAAAAGGTCCCGTCCAATTATATTAGCATTTCTCATGCAGTCGTGGTAGCACGGCTAATTTTGGATGACATGGCAAGCTTATTACACAGATAGCTGCATATTAGTGATTACTATCACTGCTGGAATCAATCTGGTATGATTTTTTCATTCCAGGCATGAGCACTCTTCACGAGGATCACTTGAAATGGCACTGGAAATCGAATGTGTAATTTGACTTTTATTGAATGCTTGTGCCTTATCCATGCCAAAACCCTTGCTAGATGTTATCAGACAGCCATTTTCAGGCTCTCACACCGCAGTGTTAAAAATGGACGGTAATGACAGAGGCGCTCGCTCACGATCCTGGTCTGGAATTACACAGAACCAGCAATGAGCCATCTGGAGCGCATCAGCTCAGGTTGCCCGAGAACATTGCTGTGTTTCCAGACAGGGCCGAGGACCTGCTGCTTCCTGACGTTTTGTAAGACTGACATAAATAGTCGCTGACACCTGCGAGACATCGCCTCCCCGAACATCATCTTCAGCGGTTTGTGGCACAACACCACTTCGGCTGCCCACACACCGCTATTAACGTGTGACAGAAAAATTATGTTACTGTGTGCTAGGGGCATAGAACTTATTTGAACTTTAGTAAGGCCATCAAGCAGGAAAACTCTTTACAATACCGATTACTAGGGGAGTAGCTAGAGCTGCATGATTTGGAAGGAGAGGAGAAGAAGAAGAAAAAAAAAAAAAAAAAAAAAAAACTTTTTTTTTTTTTTTTGTAGGGCTGTACAGTTTGGCCAAAATTTTGTGGTTTTATAGAGAAAGAGAAAGCTATCATTATTATTTATTATTATTATTACTGTTCCAAAATATTATTAGTAATTATAATTAACACCAACTATGAAAAAAAAAATACTACAAAAAAAAGTACCGATTAAAAGGGTGGTTCAAATGCTTTAAGGCATTTAGGCACATATAAAAAAAAAGACGACTAGGGTTGGCTCTAACAATTATTTTGGTATTTAATTTGGTAATGTTTATGACAGAAATGATACAACCACTGTCATTTCTTGAATATGTGGACATCAAAACATTAAAGAGTGAGGTTTTAAACTTTTATTCTGAAATTGTGATGAACAGTTAGCATATTGAGAAAAATGATGTATCCTCCTGTGTTTGCATAGTTTTATAAATTATTTACCTTACAAATCTGATGAAATAAAATTTACTATGAACGGAGCTGCTCTGACACGCACATATGTAACCTACACGCATGAGAATTAATAAAGCGCATATATTAAACCTGAAACACTAGTGAATTCTTAATAGCATTATGCTTTATTATGATTTTAAACAGGTTTAATATGTGGAATGTGCCACTTCCAAGATTGAGATTGCTCGACATTTGCATTTTGCCATTGAGGAATTTTTTTTTTTTTTTAAATCAAATACTCAAAATCAAGGAATCATTGCAGCTCTAAAAAAAGACACTCAACAAATTATTTAACAAGACTGTAACCATCTAAATCAATGACTATGGTAATGTACCAGGTAATGTACCATAGAAACATTTTTTAACGTTTAAGACTATTACAGCACCAGCTATGGGCTGATCTCCCTTAAAACTTTTCATGCTTGTTCACAAGATTTTGCGAAGTTTTGAGTTTTCATTTAGGCTTTACGGGCTTTGGGTATATTTAGACAGGCCCCTTTTCTAAACAAGCCTGTTATAGCTTCCCAAAGAGTAAATTTTTATATAAAAGTGTCATGTTCCAGTTTTTTCCCTCTTACAGTGTCATCAAGTGGCCAAGCTCTGTGATTTTCTTCATGTGGCCACAGATTCAGCTTTTACACAAGCAAATATCTAATTCAGTTCAAAAGTTAAAACAGTTTTAGTAAAAGCTACCCTGCCTCTTTCAAACGTTTTGGCGCCCTTTTGCAACAGTGAGTTAAAAGTTCAACTTTTAAAAATAGAATTACTGATATTCACTCTCCAGAGAATCTTTTTGCACTGGTTTGGTTCCGATCAGTAGAAAAACCTAGGACTAGCTCGCAAAAGTAGGTTTTTCAAAAAATCCAAAATACACAAAAAACTTGCCAGGGTGACTATCGAATCCAAGGTGTGCGTTTTGTCTGGCGTGAGCCAAGCACTTCAACGACATAAGACAATTTTAAACTTTTGACCGCTGTAGCGCCCCCCTTCAGGCCGACTGGGGCGAGCCTTGGTGACATGGCAGACTGTGCATGTACTACCATCCCTCCAAGTTTCAAGTCTCTACGACTTGTGGTTTGGTCTGCTCGAACAATTTTATGTGGCGACGGCTGATACTCTGCCATTCTAACAATAACTCGAAGCCCTAAAAACAACCCACCGCTCTGAGACGGCGCAATCATCGGCACATAACGATCTACTTGCGTACAATTATAATGCCACGCTTCACTCTGAAACAGGGAGATTTTTAAATTCCCTTTTATTTGAGTAGCTCTCACTACACATCAAGAAATCGATAGATTTGTAGTTATTTCCAACAGACAGATGGAATGCAGTAAAACGGTAGCCAAAAACATCAAATCTGATTGGCTGCTTGGAAACAGAAAGGCTATTCCATTTGAAAAATGAGATGAAAATGGGGAAAGAGGTTGGTAAAACAAAGATTTGCCAAATAGAGAAATGTACTGGGGGAGAAAAAGTGTGGATAAGACACTCAGAACATTCAGCGCGAGTTAGAAATCAGAGAAATAAAACAGCATGCGGAAATGAGGCAGGGTTTTAAACTGGGGAAATAAAGCATGATTGCATTTGTTTATCAATTACTGCACTTGGGCTTGGGCTTTTTTTTGGTGTGGGACAAATACAGCCAAATGTGTCTGAGAACTTACAAGTTCTTCATTTACCCACAAAAATATCATATCACCTACCGCGCTGCACGCCACAGGGGTGTAAAATGGTGGCTTTCGACAAATATTTCTTTAAACTACTCAGAACTTTCTTCAGAAAAGAATCTGTGACTACAAGATAATAAATGGAGAAGCAAAAGAAAAACTAATAAAATGAAAGTGTGTAAAAAAAGCAAATACAACCAATACTGGTGAGCAAACAAAGGGAATTATTTGAAAACAACAGCAGTCAAACAACTCAATGCACAGATCAGTATCACAGGAGGGGGCTTGTGTGTACTGGACCCCTCTCTTCAAAAGCCAGGCAGCACAGGACAAATTGTGATGAGACTGGAGGTCTTTATACAACACCACCCGGAGAACGTGATGTGTGCACTGTCCCTGAAATAAAACTCTCCTCGCCTTCCCTGCAGGAGAGCGTCTGTCTAAGGTAGCAGGTGGGTACTTGGCATCGTCATTCAGAGATGTGGGACTGTGGAAGGGGAAAAGTGATAAACGAGAAGGGAAAAACAGTATTTGACGTGCACCTACATTGCCCATGTACTCTGAGAGCAGATCCTGCAGCGCCTGGCGCACAGAGTTGCATTCGGCCACGATGCGCTCGCGACGGTCATCACGCGTGCAGGAGGAATCGGCCATTAGGGCGGCGCCACTTATGATGCTCTCCAGACGCTCCTCAAGAGAAGGCCGGAACCTCTCCTCGCTGAAACTCAGTGGGTCCACGATGATCTGCTTCTGCAGGGGGGAAAAAAAAAAAAAAAAAAGAGAGAGAATAAAACCTAAGATGATTAAAAGTGGAAGAGGCATGACAGGAAGATTAAGCACTTTCTTTGAATTAATGCAATAAAATATTGCGATTCCATGCAAAACAGGGGGGGAAACGAAGTGAGATTTATGATTTCACATACCAAATGTCCAACTTCACAAGACTTTGACAGTTAAACGGCAGTCATTATTGGCCGCACGGCCCGAACAGGATTTTGGAATCTATCTCCCTGGACGCCGAGGCACAAGCTGTGATATTCATTAACTGGACGAATCAATAATTCACAAGATCTGAGATGATGGTCTGGGGCTCCTGATGCAATTTCAGGCCAATGGCTTTTGCTCAATCAGAGGCTGCATTAGCTTGCCTATGCACTTCGGTTGGCTTTTAAATCAACTCTGTAACAGACGGCATCTTAAAAGCCATTTGCACCGTCTTCTGGGGACGAACGGGAAAAAAATAAAACAAGCGGGACAAAAAACAAGCTTAACTGCACATTATGTAAGATCACAGACTCTTGCATATCTCGTGTGGGGTTTTCAACAGAGAGAACTGCTTTTGGTAAACACTGCATTTAGTACGAGCGCATCTTTTAGGCTACTAACCCTAAACAGAAGAGCAATCACATTTCAGCCTAGGGCGGCGAAATGCAGTTGCGCATATAAAACACAGCTATTTTTCCTCCATGAGCCAGGATGACATTTTAGATGTCCCTACATGTCCTCGGCTGAGTACATTCACTTGGGGACATCACACTCCCGCTCTCAAAGAATAAACTTGTCAACGTCTGGTGCAATTAAAGCGAAGAGTCACAAACGTGCCAGAATAGCGATAGCCGCCTAAAAAAGAAAATGTGGAGCGGCGGCAGGCAGAATCAATCTTCAAAACAACGTGACAAGACCCTCCATCTGATGTCATACACGTGGTAAAATATTCAACAATTCAGTTGTTAGAATCTGAGTTTATTAGCCTCATCTCATCTGACCTCCTTTACTTGCGTGTCACGTTGGCATGGCAACAAGCCTCTCTCTCTGACTCACTGCAAAGTTGCTCCAGCTTCAAATTAAGCAGCAAGAAGCGATGTGGAAAAAATGTGCATGTGTGCTGAAGTTTCTGCACGGTCACCAGGAAATTAAAGACGCACATGATCTGAGGTACCGACATTCCCCGTCTCATTTGAGCGCACACTCACGCCCACTTTTTTTCCCCTGTCAGTTAAACAGATGCCATCTGTTTGGGCAGAGGACCGCCTCTCCTTAGTGAGGATGTCTGGCTTCCTGAAACAGCTACTACTAAGAATAGTGCAGCTACATTTCCAGCTTGAACAGTTTTAATATGCAAATATAAAGTGCAATGTTTTAATGCACCGGTAGCATCATAGCATTGCCCATAGCGTCACCTAAACTATACATGGATGTAGTGATGATGAAGTGACAATAAGCTGTCAATAACTTTAAGCAGTTTTGCTCTGAATGGATATATAAAGTTATGCCAGTGTTCATGCAGGAAACTGAAGCAGAGTGCTGAACACACACCGTCCTGCTGCGGCACATTAACACAACTCTACGTTTTTTTGTTTTTAAAGCAGGGTATCGCGATACCTTTTCAGTACCGGTATATTGTGCAACACTACATGGACGTCAATATTTTCTGATGACTGCTTTAGTTTTAACCAGGGAAGCTCAGGGACCTTTGTGCTGCATCCAAAGTGATACAGATCCCAACAGCCGAGATAAGGGGAAGTAAAGCTGGTTATAGAACAATTATGGGAAACAAGTCTTGGTGATGTTTTCATTCTGTTACCCACAAGGGCGATTGACTTAGCAGCCTTGAACACAAAGAACAGAGGGATTTAGAGACGTGCTTTTAAAGAGTTTAGCAGAAAGAGGTTGGAGGGGAAACAGGGAACAAATCCACAGAGTAAGCTAATTTTGTAATTCAAAATTGCATTTTTTTTGTATGGATTCAGCATATTAAGATATCATTTATCATTAAAAATTGTGTCTAATGAAATTAATTCATTAAACTTTAAGGACATTTCCCTGGTTTCATAAACAAAGCTTAAGGCTAGTCCCAGACTAAAATGCATGTTTGAGCTGTCACAACTGAAAATATCTTGCTCTGACACATCTTAATATATGTCAATGCCATTGTTGTGTCTCAAGATGCACACCTGTAATGTTTTCTTCAAAGCATTTTTATAAAAGCTGCTTAAATACTGTATTTTGACTAAGGCCTAGTCTGTCTGTGAAACCAAACCTTAATCCTGTACACGGTAATCAACTGAATATATAACAATTTATTTCAAATGTTGTCAAATAATGTTCTGCAAAACAGAATTTGTATAATGTATAAATTAAAACAAGGATGAAAAAATAGCTTGGCTCTTTGATATTCCTTTATTAATAATACTACTTCAGAAGATATTTAGTATATTTAGTATATTTTTCTGCATATAAGAGAAATGTGTGACCCTGGACCACAAGAACAGTCGTAAGTAGCACAGGTATGTTTGTAGCAATAGCCAACACCACATTGTATGGGTCAAAATTATTAATTATTATCTTATCATTAGGATCTTAAGTCATTAGGATATCAAGTAAAGATCATATTCCATAAAGATATTTCGTAAATTTCCCACCATAAATATCTTAAACTTAATTTTTGATTAGTAATCCGCATTGCTTTAGAAACTTTAGTAGCACGGGTATATTTGTAGCAATAGCCAACAATACATTGTATAGGTCAAAATAATGATTTTTATTTTATGCCAAAAATCATTAGGATATTAAGTAAGGATCATGTTCTGTGAAGATATTTTGTACATTTCCTACCATAAATATCAAAACTTAATTTTTGATTAGTATTACATATTGCTAAGAACTTCATTTGGACAACTTAAAAGGAGACTTTCTCAATATTTTGATTTTTTTGCTCAGATTCAATATTTTCAAATAGCTGTATCTCAGGCAAATAGTGCCCTATCCTAACAAACCATACAAACCATACATCATCTGAAAGCTTTATTCAGCTTTCAGATGATGTTTAAATCTCAATTTTAAAAAAACTGACACTTTTGACTGGTTTTGTGGTCCATGGTCACATACATATCAATTTCTTCAAGCTGAGCCAAACTTTTATTTGGTGGTCAAATTTCATGCATCCAGCTCTAACTGAACACACTTGAACCAGGTAATAAAAGATAAATGTGATGGAGCAGGCTGAAGCTAAACTCCGCAGGACTGTGGCGCTTCAGATGATTTTGACACCCATAAATTAGATGTAGGGTAAAAATTGAGAGAAAAAAAATATATATAAAAAATTACCAATATTGTGAACTGACATATTCCCAGGAGCTAACATGAGCTGCAAAAGACACCCAAACAGTGCTTAATAGCTTATGCTTGATACTGGGAGCATCAGCAATAAATGGAGACACAAAAATATCATTTAGTTATTCAAAGCAAATGACAGAGTTAGCTGACATTCAATTATACAAAATGGCTACAATAAGACTATAACGCGTTTTATCATCACAGAAAATCATAAAAAAAAAAAAAAAAAAAAAAAAAAAAAAAAAAAAAAAAAGGTAGTACAGTAATAATAAATCAGCTGTCCATCGATCAATCCGACAAGACAAGCTCTATACAGCATTTTAATATTCCCTAGAAAAGCAGCATGCAAGGTCAAGAGTAAAAACTGGGCCAATCACATAGTACAGCACAATCAATATAATGGAGGTCTGAGGGTACCGATAATTCTAGAAGCCGCAGGTACGGATAGAGCTGCAGGCTGCTAGAAATCGTGCTTTGTGCCGAGCATTGATTGGCTGAGAAGGGGGTTTAAAAAAAAAAAAAAAAAAAAAAAAAAAAAAAAAACACGACATTTGCTTCACGTACAATTAACCATGTCACACTGTTAGCCTTGGGTCAACACAAATGCATCGTTTTGAAACTCTTAATTCATTTAAAACATCTCAGATTAATTGCCTCTTGCAGATACTCAATATGAACAATACACCATGATAAACAAAAAAAAAAAAAAAAAAAAATCTATAAACTTAATTTTGTCGCCAGTGTTCAATTTTGTCTCAAGGTGCATCCTGCAGTCTAGCTTCACATGATTAAATTATCACTTCCTAATGGTTTTAAGCTGAAAAGAACAAGAGAGCAGCAAATGACAAAGGCCTGACACTGTAGAATCCAACCCTGGGCATAAAACAAAGAAGAACGATACAGTTGATAAGTCCATCGACAAACGTGACAAACAATGAATTTTGGGCTCTCGTCAGAAGCAAAAAAAAAAAAAAAAAAAAAAAAAAAAAAAAAAAAGGGTTGTCAGTTCATTGTTGTAGAATGACGAGGGATAATTGCAGCGTGTAAAAGGGAAAAAGGGAACGGGAGATGGGTGAAGGGGAGCGAAAGAGCGAGAACAGAGAGAAACTGACTCATGCTACTACACCTACAGCTCTGTAGATGACTAATGAATTCTGCATTAATCTATCAACTTCCAGATGTATTCGCAGTCAAGTGGGAAGATGAAGAAAAAAAAAAAAAAAAAAAAAAAAAAAAAAAAGGGGTGATTTCTTCCTATGAGAGTGAGGAAGCAACAAGAGACACAAGATATATATAAAAGCCTTGTAGGTAACAGAGCATGTGAGCCCCAGAGAGAGCAGATTTTGAAGATCAGAGCTTTCTAAAGTCCCTGAGCTCAGAGCCAACAACCCCAGAGACAGTTTGGAAAAACAAAAGGAGCACAAATATTCACGAAAACCTATTACTTCAATAATTAAAGGCCCCAGAACTAAGGATGGGAATACAGCTTTGCAGAAGACAAACGGTGAAAGAACAGAGTGACAGGGTTCGATTTGATGTGCGACTGCTCTTTAGTTGGGCGACGCCACTTCTGACAACACTGTGTGCAAAATCTTTTAACAGCTAATCGTGGCAGAGGAAATCTGATGAGCAAACCCTCCCACCACAGGAAACGGAGACGAGTACCTGTGGTGACTGATTTGTTGCGAATTTAGCAGGAGGACACTGAGTGCATCGCCTTAATTGACTTCAGTCATATTATTCCAAGCTGTGTTGCCCAGGCAAATGTATAAGATACATCATAACAGAATTGTTGATATGAGATGGACTTAATAGACGCCCTCTAATTAGAGATGTGAAAGATTAAATGAAGTGCCCTGCTAATCTCTAAAAGCTTTCGCTCATCATTATTTCATGACGGAAGGCATCCATTTCAAAGCAGCAAATAAAAACAGTACATTCTGCACATCAAGAGCAACAGAGTCTGTAAACACTCCTCTAGCAGCTTTAAGCTTCATTAGAGGCACCTGCTTCAGTCAACGCAAAAACTACAGATTCAAATAAATTGTACTGAGGTCAGCAGAGTTTTAAGTTGTTTTTTATGCTGCTGTCCAAAAAACAGCAAAACAGCTTTAGAAAATATTCTAACCAATGAAGAAAAAAAAAAAAAAAAAAAAAAAAACATACAACTTACAGCAATCAAGATTTAATGTTAGTAGTTCAATTTAACATACTGAACTGGAATTGAATTTTTAAAAGAAAAAAAAAGCTGGTAAAATTCTGCATTTAGCAGTCACTGTGACAAATGGGGAAAAAGCGTTCATTTATATAGCCCTATAAAATCAGTTTTATTTTTTTCCCCAAATCCAGTTTCATTTTTTCAAATTTTTTTTTTTTTTTTTATATTTCATGGGATCCTGTAATTAGTTATAATGGTTAAATTACAAAAATATTAACCAAAAAGTCTGTCTGATTAACTGAAATCATGTAACCTACACAATTTAACAGCAATTTATTAAAAGCTTAACAAAAAATAGATTTTTAAGGTCCTATGAAACAAGTTTTTATTTTTTACCAAATATGGTTGTGTTTTGCATTAATTTTCTAGATATCATTTGAACGGTTTTATTAAATTGTAATAATCAAACATGTCTAATTAATGAATTTTATAAAGAATAAAATTATTTAATTTATTTTATTTTATTATTATTATTATTTTTTTTTTTTTTTTTTCCCTCAGAAATACTGTGCTGTGTACTTACATTTTTCTGGTAAATAAATTCTGATAAATCATTTTTGTTAAATATCCCTTAAAAAAAAAAATATTTTAATAATAATTTAGCAGTAGTAGCACTATTCTTCAAGTTAAACCCAACTTTTATTTTGACGGGTTTCTGTGAAGACCTTTAAATTTCTGTTCTGACATGACTATAGTTTCTCAAAATAAACAGTTAAATGCTCATGAAGTGACCCTCAGAGCAGTTCTAGAGATTACGTGCTCATGTACTCCTATTCAGGCAGCAAAGGCCAAAACACAGCGAGTGTCACAGCCGCTTCAGAATGTGTGTAATAACAAACTGTGCATCTGCGCCATTTAAATAGTATTTTTGCCAATTAATATTCACAGACACTAGTCCATATGGCTTTTTGATTCATGTATACTGTCTTTTGATTTAACCATCCCAAATTGGGCAAATTCCAGGACATTCTACGTTATACTGTGAATTCCATTTATGACTGAATTCCGCAATTACATCTGCACCACATAAATCATAGGGCACTGCATTTCGCATCCTGTCCATCAGGAACAAACTATTTCAACAATATCTGTTACTTAAAAGTACAAGTTGCATTTAGTAGACCAACAAATTCAAAAGTAATACGTGCAAACACCTTGTGCTCAAAAACACAGCTGGTGCCATTACAACCTACTTTTTTCCTTTTATAAGATCTCTATGGCAACATTGCAGTTCATGCATATCATTTGAATTTATTATTTCACTAACTGATTGTTTAAAATGTTGAGTGTGTAACAGACCAAAAACTGTTAGACTAATGGCTTACATCCTATTCCGGAAGGAGACTAAGCGCAAACAAATGAAGGATAGCTAATGATGTCTTGCTACCCTTGACCTCAAATTAAATTTAGAGACTCTGATCTGAACTATTTAAAACAAGTCACATCAGGACATAAATGTATTGCTTAGACACTCAAATTGTCATGTTACTTCCCATAAGTTTTTGATGCTGACCTGACTCAACCCTGCAACAAAAGTTCAAACTTGTGAAAGACTCTCTGAGGTCAGTAGCTCAGCTTTGTTTGGACATACAAATTTAATCTGATCCAATCCTGGATTACCGTCTCCGCGACACAGTTCAATCACACACCGGATTTGTCAACAACTCGCTGCTCTCACGCTCTTTGTTGATAAAATTGTTTGGAGCAGTTGCAGAGGGTGATGCAACTCCTGTTAGATCCTACACACAATATGTTCATCTTCATCACTGACTGCAAAACAACTTGGCGCCCTTTTCACAAAAGCCAAAGCAAAAGTTCTAAAAATCAAGCCTTTAGCCAAAGCCTAGTCTTTTTGCAGCCAAGACAGTGGCAAACACTGGTGAAGATGAATTATTGATTCAGCAATTAAAGAATTTTTAACACGTTAAGCCATGCCGAAGGTCTGCAAGGAGCTGCATAATTCATATGCAACCTTTTCCATGAACTCTGAATATTTTACGATCTATATCCCATACCTAGAGCCAGATCGAGCCATTTCACACCCTCACCGAAAGTGCATAAGCTCTCCTAATGTTCCAGGGGTCTACACTGTGACCATTTCTATAAAACTACTGCACGCAACTATGAAAAAAAATATTTAGGAGCACCGTGTGCGACTGACCCCATCAGCATATTTGTGTTTCCGCTGAAGGGAATGTCAAAGGTTTTTGTTTTTGCAACGTTAAGTAATGCATCACACACATATCTGATGAATCCATTGATAAAGTGTAGAGTGAGTACAAATAAGAGATTCATTGTGCAGTGTAAAAAGCTTTGTTGATTATAATGGAACTTTGTGAAATTGTGATGAACTAAGATGAGTGACAGATTTTAATGATTTTTAAGAAAGTCTGTAAATGAGATATTGATTTAATACAACAGTTAAATAAACAGGAGGTTAATATTAAGTGACACTGTCTAACTATAACACTATTGCCTGATTTTGCTGTATTTCAATGTCAAAAATAGTTTGAAACAAGTCACAACTGAGCCGCTTCGCATCTCCATTCAAACACAGTGGTGTTTCGCTTATGAATGAACGTACGTTTTTTTAAACAAATCTAGTGAATCGATTCAATTTCCCATTCATAAAGACAGTCACTTGCTTTGTTCCTGGATGAATCAGCCGTTCAAACGAATCAAATGAATGATTCAGTAATTAAACCAGTGACTTGATGCCACCTACTGGCAAATTTAGTTTCATTTTTAAAGTATATTTCTTACTTATTTAAATCATTTAAAATTTCTATATTCAAAATTTTATATTTAAAACATTAATGTCAACATGAAGTTATGAATTTGATTGCATGCATGCCTGAAACATGAAAATACACCTACAAGCCACTTTTGTGTTCTTCTGTGCCACCTCTGTAGTACGAATTTATTTTGTTAATACCGATTTCATCTGATTGGTAATTTATTCTTATTCCGTTGTTTTAATTAGAAATTTTAAAAAGCTTACAAAATTAAAAAAAAAAAAAAAAAAAAAAAAAAAAAAAAAAAAAAAAAGATATAATAGATGGAATACTTTTATTAAAATTAGAAAAATGCCATTACAAAGCTAAAAAACAAAATTCCCCTCTATTTCACTTTGAATCAAATATCAACTATCATGAATATAATGGGAATGAATATCATGCTAATTAATATCATGCTAATTTTTGATCAGATTTTTTTGATTATTGATTAGAAGGTGCTCCTAAAATTTTGACTGTGCTCTTAAATTTTCACAAGTGCTCCCAAGAGCCCTGTGTTCCACCCTTTTAGCTGTTGAGATTAGCACTTCAACGCAGGGTGCAATATGGCGTCTGTCCCAATGTAACTGGCAAAAAAAGTATTCATTCGCAAAATGACAATGCTCACAGAGCACACTCCCTTCAATTAGAGGGAGGCCAATCCTCAGTTTAGTCTCGGTCGTGTTGCTGAATGCCAATTTTTCACTGACACAGCTTATTAGCTTGCTATTTCTATCTAGATCAGAGAAACATTGACATCCAATAGCCCACAGACTTACATCAAAGTTGTTGAGGGCGTAGGCCAGCTCTCCTCCACCTGCAGACTGGGAGAAGCTGGAGTCCTCGCTGCTGGTAGCCTGGGCTGCATTAGAAATGCCGGAGACGGCGTGCTGCAGCTGCTTGTAGATGAGGTCTCGGTTGGCCTTGTACGCGGCCACGTCTGGGTGCTGCAGGCAGGCACGCGAAGCCGTGTACAGCATGGGAACGTTTCTCTGAAGGACGCCGCGAGCTGCCGCCATTTGGTCTTTGTGATGGACGTCCTTGAGTTCCTGTCATATGAAGAGAGAGAATTCAGGGGTGATGTTATAGGCCTGTCATAATAAGGACATTAAAGAGCATCCCTCAAGGGCCCACACATGCTCATAATCAGATCATGACTGTACAGCCTGGCAAATCTGCCACATAGAAACACATAGCATGTGGAACCAAAGTAAACATGATCAATTCTGTTAATTGAACACTTTGTTTATTGCCAGTGTACATAAAAATGAGTCCGATGTGCATCATTTTTTTCCTTCCACGGCATAACTGCCACATTTTTAAGACGTGTCAAGTTGATAATCAACGGCCTTCTCCGTACTAGCTGCCTGAAAGAGGGAATGCGTCCTATGTGAACGCCCTCTAATCTCAGAAGTGTTGCTGTTGCTGCCCCATACTTAAAGTCAGTGTACAGCATTGACACAAATTGCTGTCTGTCAGAACACAGGTTACAGCCAAAAAATACACACTTTGAGTACAGTTGACAAGATTTTAATTTATGTGAAATGTTTTGAAGAGGAGAAGGTCAATTTTTGTGATTTCATGATCGATCCTTGCTGTCAAATCTGAGATCTCCAAAGTGTGGACTAGCCCTCACTGAACTTTCCGTTCTCGGTGGAATAAAGGCATAACTCCTCAGAGACGGAAGTAGAAAAAAGTTTTTCCAAAAATTTAATACCAGAGTAATTTGCACCTTGGGAGTGAGGCTGTAGCGTCTGCTGACTGATTCACGAAATTATAAACTTAGAAGGGCCCAGTGTAGCATGAGAGGGGAAAATCACAGTGAATAAATAAAATGAACAGCTCCACTCCATATTCGAATAGAGAAATAATTAGCATTGTCAAGATACAATAATCTCTCTCTATTGCAAAACAACATTCATTCTATTAATCAGTGAGCTCACCTGGAAAATTCATCCTGAAATCCATCACTGCTGACTACTGCTTAACCCGATAAGCCCCCCCCCAAAAAAAATCCCAAAGACCCAATTCTCATATCATTTAAATGGATTTTGTCACTCTAGCTGCTCCAGCCTAGTCTTGCTCTTCCCTTCCCTGACAGGTATAGAGAAGATTGTTCTTGCTTATACGCATCAAATCTTAAACCAGAGCTGCACAGCTCCTTGCTGCACATGTGGGTGGAGGATGTAAGGCTATTCAAAGTCAGTACATCCCCAAATGAAATTAGATCTCCTCAGATAAGAACATTTTCTACAAGTGGCTGCATTTTACCTGCTGCCTCTTAGCCGCCATCATGTTCAGTTTGTCCACTTCCGGTTTCAGAGCTTTGTACTGGATACCCAGATCCTGCTCGGTGCCAGCATTACGCACCTTCACCAGGCTCTCCTCAACCTGTGGGACAAGTACAGTAAAGCGTTAAAGAAAAAAATCTTAATCTATAGCCTATGGACATTAAGTGCAACATCTGAAAATCATTCATGTGTTTATCCTGCTGGCTTTGTATTTTTTAATTACCATAAAACTCTATTAAAAGACCCTTCTGGGATATATTAATATTTAGAACATATTACTGATAGAGACAACAGAAAGAGCTGGAGAGAGGAGAATCACTGCGCTGTAATAAGGAGAAAACTGAAAAGGTATTAATATGAAATTATTGTACTGAAAAATGATTAGCGGCACAACCAGTGAGACAGAAAACCTGCCGCCTACATTGAAATTGTAATCAGCACACTTTGTTCAAGCACTGTTGTAAAAATAAAAAAAAAAAAAATAATAAAAATAATAATAATAATAATAATAATAATAATAATAATAATAATAATAATAATAATATGTCCAACTCTATCATGATTTCCCCTTTCATAGTTTATTCTACTAATTCAACAAATGCATTAGTCAAATCATTAGTACATTAGTCCAAATCAGACAAGAGAAATATTTCATGGTCACACAAGCATACTTAAAAAGCTTCTCATTTGATCATTCAAGCTGAGCTCCCAGAACAATTCAAAACAGAAAAAAAGAAGAAAAAAAAGAAAGAAAAACAGCACCTACTCTTCCACAAGAAAGCTTCTGCTTGCTCTTGCATGAACGTCCATCATAAACTTCAAGCGAAAAGCACTGGCATAAAAATCTAATTGTAACACTGAAAAAATAACCCACCTGTATCATATCATATTTTCAATTTCTCTCGGAGGGGAGCTTTTCACAGCTCTGGCAACATGGTGAAATCATTTTTGTGCACAAACGTGACAAGACCTCTCTATGCTGCATCAGAGACTACACAAAATGTGATTCAACAGCCTGTTGCTTGCAGAAACATGAAGTGGATGTAATCTCATTTGCACCAACAACCTATAGACTAAATGCAAACAAATCTAACATAACACCTAGATGTATGTGAAACACAAATTGAGGGCTACAGGAATGTTTGCAACATCCAGCTTCAATTCCAGGGTTTTCTTTTTATATGTGAAGTGTTAATATTCA
The DNA here is from genome assembly GCF_022985175.1 of Labeo rohita. Classification (NCBI taxonomy): domain Eukaryota; kingdom Metazoa; phylum Chordata; class Actinopteri; order Cypriniformes; family Cyprinidae; genus Labeo; species Labeo rohita. The sequence continues at coordinate 18,604,211 of NC_066882.1, read as the reverse complement.
CACAGTAACTGGGATTGCCGTGCATATAATTACTGTTGGAGGAAGTTCAAGAAGAGTTGGGCAATAAAACCCAGAGGGCAATAAAAGCACTGACACCAGTGCAGATGATGAAGGGGGTAAATAGGACTAAACTCAGGCATCTTTTTGTGTGCTTTACCCAGCCTTCTGGACCAAAGCCAGTTCCCTGCAGTACTCCCTTCGGCTTTAGCTTTTTCTCAGATCCAGAGAGTGACGAGGGATAGAGATAATGAGGGGGGTTATAAAAAGAAATCCAAAATCAGTGATGGACTAAGTCTAAGTGATACAGCAAGATATGAAAGTTCAAAATAACCTTGCTATCAGCCAGCTACAAATGTAAATGTTAGCACCAGTTATACGCACAACACATTTTGGCTCATTTCCAGCTTAAAACTTGAGTTCCAACAAGTGTCATATTTAAAAAGACCAGCCTGATACTTTGCCAGAGAGTTTCTGCCGGTTGGCATGATATGAGCCACTCCAAAATGAAATGGAAATTGCTGGGCACATACTCTGCCCATTTTCACATAAACCCTCCAGGCATGTCTAGAGTGATCAAAATGTTAAAAGAATCATTCACCCAAAAATGAAAATTGTGTCATCATTTACTCTCGACAGACACCAAAGTTTCTTGCATTTCTCGTAAGTGAAACGTGACGTGCAAATGAATAGGCATACACATGAAAGAGATTTAAGAGCAACAGCAGATAGGAAAATTAATAGTGAATATAAAAGTTTAAACTAAGAGAAAATAGTGGCTTCAGTAAACTTGTACTGTAGGGTAAGAATCAGACCACTTTCAAAGTTACTGTTTTAAAGCAACAGTTCACCCAAAAATGGGAAATTCTGCCATTAATTACTCGTCCTCATGTCGTTCAAACCTCTAAGATCTTCGTTCATGTTCGGAACACAAATGAAGATATTTTTGATGAAATTCGAGAGCTTTCTGACTCTCCATAGACAGCAAGAGTCGTTCCAAGTTCTTGGTACCTTTCTGCGCCTTGAACATCGCTTTTTTGCGCACAAAAAGTATTCTCATAATTTCGTAAAGTTACGGCTGAACCACAGATGTCACATGGACTATTTCGTTGATGTTCCTGTTCCTTTCTGGGCCTTGAACGTGGAAGGACCCTTGCTGTCTATGCAGGGTCAGAAAGCTCTCGGATTTCATCAAAAATATCTTCATTTGCATTTCAAAGAGTTTGGAACAACATGATGGTGAGTAATTAAAAAAAAAAGAAGAAAAAAAAAAAAAAAAAAAAAAAAAGCATTTTTGGGTGAACTATCCCTTTAAGACTGAAAGCCCATGGTTATTGTACATTATAGAAAACAGCACCTCTGACGTTCAATGAATCTCCATTGAAATTCATAAACATCTAGAACTACACAACTGTTCAAAAGTTTGGGGTCTGAAAGAGAAGTCTCCTATGCTCACTCAAAAACAGTCTGAGGTATTACAATTTAAAGTAAGTTGTATTATAATACATTTTTAAAATAGAATTTATTCCTCCAATGGCAAAGCTGAAGTTTTAGCAGACACTGAAACTTTATTTGCACATTATTCACAAATCTTTCTAATTTACTGCTCAAGAACCATTTCTTATTACTGTGGAAACCAATACACATTTTTCAGGACGTGTTTAAAAGGACAGCTATTATTTGAAACACCAATCTATTCTAATATCATAAATGTCATTACTGTCATTTGATGCCTCAAAAATATTAATCTTACAGACAAAACCTTTTAGCTGTAGTGTATGAGAAGTTGAGCAAACAACCATTTTCACTTTTTGGTCAACCAGCTTTTCAAAGAGCAAAAATGTGTGTGCATGTGTCTCACCAGTTTGAGCTGAAGCAGAAGCTGGTACACATCAGCCATGTCCGCCAGTACAAGCAGATGAGTGACAGCAGAAAGAAGGGCACGTGCAGCACGCACCATGTTGCCTCTCTTCACTGAAGAACAGGGATCCTCTGCAAACTCTCCTGAGGCCAACTTCATGGATTCTCCTACAGAAAAAAATGATTCACACAAAGTCTCATTATTAGTTTTAATTTGTTCTTTTATAGCCTTCATGATGCAAGAGAAGCAAGGTCAAGGAAATGATCATTTCCCAACGTGGAGGTCGACATAACAGATAATTCAACATGTGACGATGCAATTACTTCCAAAGAGGCCTTTTGAAATGCTAAAGACTGGGACCTAATTATTGGCCGTTATTTGATTAAAATCCGCTTCTGTTAATTGACAACGATAACACCGTCCAAGGTCACTTGCGAAATAACACAAACACATAGCAACACGAACGTACAGGAGGTTCTTTTAGTGGCCTCACAAACCCAAGTTAACAACAATAATTTCCTGCAACAAAGAGCTGCATGGTGAGCTGTGAAACTTCAACTATTCAGGGGGTTGGACTGATTCAGCCACCCTGCAGTCTGTCATAAGAGCACAGCCAACCACTACACACAAGAACAACTACAAGGTGAAATATAGAGCTAATCACCAGGGCAGCGGGTGTTCATGTTCAAGGATAAATGCCAGTGGTTAGGGGGGTGACGGGTTAATTGCATTAGGATGTCATTTTGCCAAATGCTAGACGGAGAGGAAAGTCAGAAGCAGTGAAAGCAAAGGCTTGATTCATCTCTACTCATAGCCAGAGCTCTGTGACACATGCTAGCACACCAAACGAGTCCTTTCATTGAAGGTCGAGTCCCTGGGATAACACTGACGTCTTATCTGATGTGCCTGCGAAAGGGTGTCATCACTTGCCTTCACATCCCAGTTGGCTCATGTTGAAACCTTTTCAATGTGACAAAGCAGGGCATTTTAACAGCAGCTTAAAATACCAAAACGAATAAGGGCACCCGTATGACCACAAACCTCACATTCGACACAGTTTTGGGGTTGTTGTGACAAACGCGTCGGCAAATGAACTGGAGATCACCGCATACCACTCGAGCCATACATAAAAAAAATAAATAAATAAAACCCTGCAATGAAAGCGGCCCAGAGTGCAAGTAATGGCTGAGTTCATAACTAGACCGAACTGAAATTGACTCAATGAAAAGAGAGAAAAATCAATTTGAGGGGGCAGCGAGTAAGAGCTTTGTGCTCGGGAGGGGGTCTCATTCTTTCCTTTGTTGATGTTTGGAATAATGTGCACAGTGTTCCCTGGTAACAGGAAGCGAGTCTCTCAGAATGACGGCAACTAGATTTTCTGGGTTATTGCACAAGCGGTGGTTGCCAAACACACACTGAATGGCATCTCCCTTCTATTTTTACCCATCACTTAAAAATAAATTCACCCCACCATAGACCACACAAAAAGAACTGTCATTCCCTCCTGAGGGTGCAATCAATAAGACTATTTTCACGGGTCTGATAGTGATCAGTGCACCCATAATAAACTAACATCTATCACTTCTAAGGTAGCGCTCACAAGAGGACCACATAGGCTTGTGACGAAATGTTGAAAGCAGATGTCTAAAGAAGGCGGCACAATGAGCATCCAGATACCTTGGAGAGAAGGCAGACGGCATTATCATTCCCAGCATCCTTCATCTGTGCCGTTGAAAGGTGTGAAGCAATCAAAATCGGTTTCTACGGTAAATAAGACACATTCCACCCAGGAGACATGCTAATGTTGCACGTATGCATGCAGCTGACAATTCTGGAGCTGTTAGGGAGAAAACCATTCAAGGATTCGGTGGTTTCCAACATGCATTACGCAACGATTACATTTGCCCGGCTCGCAGAACAGCTGGTAAGCCACAGCTGGGTACCGGGATCTCTTTTCAATCTAGGGAAGCTTTAACCCCACTCAATGGTGGCATTATCAGTCGAACCACGCGTGGTCGAGCAAAACTGCATAGCTGACAGTCTCCGGCACCAGCGAGCAACAGCGTCTGGATTCCGCAGCCAATGACAGCATAGCAAAACCAATGTGACATTCCTCGGCATCACAGCAGCGTGCTGGCCGGCGCTTGACAGATTTTACAGCCCAAACTAAGCCAATAAACACTGAGTGCCGAATCTGAAACTGACAAAGATGTTATTCCAACAAGTGGTAAGTGGGTTGAGCGTGCACTCTGCATCTCAGAAGTGCGAAATGCCACACTAATTCCAGAAGAAGAGACATTCCGACCCAGGAAGTTCACATCAGCCACTCACTTAGATTGAGAACGTATGATGTCAACTTTATGGCTACAGGTTATTTCCGTCACAAGACTCGGCCTGAAGTCTTGCATAAGTGAAGCATCGCTCTTCTCCGTATCTGACATCACCTTTGACAACTGGCAGACTCCATGTACATATGCAAGTTGTTTTGCGCTTGTTTTCTCATTCTTGGCAACAGAGCATAAATAAAAATATCTTGATGGATCAGCGCAGCAAGTCAAGGCAAGCTGTTCGCTAATGAATGTGACAATCCCTGCTTAGCAGGGAAAGCATAGCCATATAACTAGGATTAGTTAGCAACGGTGTCAAAAATGCCATGCAAATTTACATCATAAACTGAATGCCTTTAAACTCATGAGGATATGATGAGGCGACTGCATCTTATTTAAATGAGTCAAATAAAAATGTGCTCTAACTAGAGTGTCGCAGTGATCGTGTATCGATATTTTAATCAAAAACACATGGCAAACAAGCCACGCAGAAATGAGGAGTTTGCAATTTGACAGGGTTAAACCCTTCTATTAACCTGTCTTCTCTATCCTCTTTCCGTAAGGAGGCATGGCAGAGATACCAGTGATGTTCTGTAATGAGAATGAACAACATGAGATTGAGTGAGGGGATATACAGGACAACAGTCTTGGGGGAAGTACACACTCCATTGCACGATAGCAGCAACTCCGATAGCACAAGCCAAGCCCTCTTAATTCAAAAATCCATCCGCACATGCAGATAAGCACAGACAGATAATGAAAACAGGAAATGAAACCACTGATTAAAGCCATTACCCGAATTAGGATATTCAGCCGTTTCTTGTAATAGTTTCAATGGCTCCAGACACTTTTGAAGTTATCGCAGAGGTAACACTAGGGCTGAGCATTGACACAGATTTGAGCAATCAGTTTGTTTCAGATACAAAAACTCTTAGTTTGGTACAATATTGATTCGTTTGGTCATATCAGGTACAGTACGTGTCTCGTTTTTTTTTTTTTTTTTTTTTTTTTTAAGAAAACAGTCGACTTAATAGATGTGAGAAATAAATATCAACATAAGGTAAGCCCAAAAAAAAAAAAAAACTGAGTTATATACAAAGATTTAAATTGCACATTTTTGTGTTACTTTCTACGACCCAGTTTCAGAGAGAGGGCATAGACTAAGTCATTTTTATAAACATGCTTAGGAAAAAAAAAAATAACATTACTGGTGTGCATCTTAAGACAAAACAGAGGCACTGATATATTTTAAGATCAGTCAATCAGTGTTCCCAAGGTCATGGTTTTGAAAATGTAGTCGCAGGAACAATTCCAGAACCACAGGTTAAAAGGCCTACTTTTATAAATGTACCATAGCGGCCTAAAGTCTATCTATAGACTTAAAAAAAAATAAGAAGAAAATAGATCTTTTAATAATGTGTATTATACCTGGCAACGGAAAGATGGATGTCACATCACAAACTATTATGTAAGTTTCACCCACAGCATAAATGTTAAAGCTTTTACGGAGCAGAAATAAACACGATAACAGCCAGTCAAAGCATGTCGCTTATAAGTCTGCATGTCTCTGTTTAAATGAATAGCATAGTTTTGTCTACTACACAAACTCAAACACGCATGAAGCTCACAGTGATTTCCGCATTGTGTCATACTTTGTGAATTTTATCTCCAGAGCTTCTCTGAGAGAGAGCTTTTCACCATATCATTTGAAAAACTACACAAACGTTAAGATGATTTAACAGAAACATATTACTATGATATAGTAAAATGTGCTTCTCAAAAATAATAATATCAACCCAATAAATAATATATTCATAAATAATGAATATAATTAAACCCAATATCAAACATACATTTACATTTAATATCAAACATACATTTTTTGTTGTGCATCATCTTACTTGACAAAAAATGTAGGGAACAAATAAAGTGAATTTCATGGGGCCCTAAATTAAAAGTTTGCTTGAAAGAATTTATGAAAAAAAGTTATATGTATTCTCAAAGTCTAACAAACATGTGGAAAGCACTTCCTTCCATAATAATGGTAAATATATATTGTCATAATATTTCTGGCTATATCACCCAGCACTAATTTTAAATTTTATCATGGTAAGTGCTGAAAATTAAAATCAAAGAAAGGGTAAAAGTTTTTTTTTTTAATAAAACACAGATCAAGTAATTTAATATGCACATGCTACGTATAAACAAGGCTTGCTATGATTCAAAACATAGACTAAATAAAAGCAAAATGTTTATTTTAAAGGGCATTAATGGAATAAAGCAGCCGTCACCATGATTGGACAGGGCAAAATTGGGCTAGTTTTCGTTCCTTTTGAGCAGGTTTTGGGTAAGCTTTGGGCTGGAAATTTTTCTGGGACCTGGCAACCCTGCAGTCAGTGCAAGTTTCTTTCAGTAGAAACCGCTCATACTTAGATTTTAGTCTAGGACTAGGCTTAAGCCTTGTCTGTGAAACCGGGGGGTATATCTATTTAATTATACAATAATGTTTCTACTCCAATTTGTTGTTGAAAAATAAATATTTAAACAGCGGCTGTCCTAAAAACTTTTAAAGGATTTATTCAAACATACATTAATCATGTAAGTCATACACTAACATGCTCTGTAAAGACATCATTAACAGGTCAAAATATAGTAAATATCACATATTGCATACATTTAGTAAAATGCTCCTCTATAGAGCAATTTGTTCTATATAACTACTGAGCTATGGAACTTTTTTGTGGTAAATGTAACACTATGTTTCATGTTATTATACAAGATGTTTTACTGACGTCTTGCTGAGGCCGTCACACTGATTGAGCAATTACACGAGACATGCTACATTTCAGTACACTGTACCATTTCTTTGAACATACTTTCTGATGTTCATTCATATTTATTTCAAGCTATAACTAGCAGTACATCAAAAAAGATGATTATTGGATAGATAGCAAGCTAAAGTAATGTTTAATGAAGATTTGTTCACACAAAAAACAAAAATGGCAAAGCAGCAGACAGACCTTGGAAACAAAGAACTGATATCAGTTCATCAAACTGAATCAATACTGGCAACCCAGCCCTAATTAACACTGCTCTTCTTTTTTTTTTTTTTTTTTTTTTTTTTTTTACATACCTTGCTTGCGGACATCCTCCACTGCTGCAGTCAGCTCTTCCTTTAAAAACTGACTTTCTTTAGCAATCTTCTCGCCTTTCTCCAGGAAGTTCTGGGTGGCTGTCTCCACAGAGGCTGCCAGAACATGAGCCTTCTTGGAGCGGCCCTTCTTCTTGTTAGATGGTCCTTTGTTGCTAGAGTTCACAAGTGTGGTGACCTGCAAATGGCACAAGAAATAGTTAAGGAAAACAGTGATTTTTGGTGATTAATACAATGACTGAGGGTGAAAACTGAAAAAGTAGTCTGACCTGTGTAACCAATGGCTCCAGCAGTCTTTCCACAGCCAGTGTGCGGATCTCCAGGCTCTTGGGATCCCATTTGAAGTTGATGTTTGCTGTGTTAATGCTCGTCATGTTTCTGAGGAGAGAAGAAGCGATCGATGGATTAAGAGGGGTGGTAAGACCGAGACAAATAAGCAGCCTAAGGCTGTGACTTTTTTCAAATGAAATGTCACATGACAGATTCGTATTTAGTGTAAGCAATCACTAATGATGTAAACAATCCGCACTGCTAACCAAAACGAACCCACACTTATTCCATCTGAGTAGCTCTGTTGCCCACTCTGCTATTTTCCATTCAAACAGTGACCGCAGTTGTATTGATCAGCAATCTTGCTCTGAAGGACAGGGATAATCAGCCTACCCCGAGGGCTCTGCTGTTGTTGCAGGGGTCCGTCTGCACTAGACAGACAGACTAAATAGACATTGTTTGCTATATAGGTCAGGGAATGCAGACAAAGTGGGCGAGGTCAGTGTTGCATGACCAACACTCTGGGAATAAAACCTCTGAATTTAAATGCGTCCTACAAAAAGTTAGGACATTCAACTTTGGCCGAAAAAAAAAAAACTGAATAACAAGTATTTTTAGAAAAACTACATTGAGCCATTTCCATATATACAGGCTCATCTGGGTGGAAATCACTGCTGTTCAGTTAGAACGGGTTGATTACCATTAACAACTTTGTAGAACACAAGAAAGAAGACATGCTTGTGTATTTTAAAAAATGAAAAATAATCCTTCACATTCCAATGGAGTGTAAGAATTGGGTTTTGGAGGTAAATATCCCATTCATTTTCTCCATAAGAAAACTTATTTCTAACAAAAACTTAAGTTTGTTAACCGACAGTATGTACTTTTGCTAAACCCATCAACATAGATTATTTCAGTTTATTTTTTAAATAATCATGTTTAACAGTTGAAATCCTCGAGAAACTATATTATCCATGATTCTGCAAAGAATTCCCCACCAGTTCAAGACTTCAGGGGCTTTGCCATGGATGACGGTGGATGGAAGACGAGACGAAGGTTGTGTTAAAAATCAGTTTGGATGAATAGATAATTTAGCCACAGTCGTACAGTACAATATGGATACTCTCTAGCCACTGAGTGTACATTGGTTCTACACTTTTTTTTGTTGCGGTGCATTATAGGACACCACAACAAATGACTGTTCCCTCAATAGTGAATCAGAATCGAGTCACCTGGGCAACTGAAACCGGTGCTTCTTTACTTTAATGTCTGGCGTCACACTGCAGACTTGCTCACTCCTGTGTCACACAAATGCAACTGGCGTCATCTTGAACTTCAATTACTGATTAATTGTTTTATACTTTGTAAAGCACGTTTTCCTTTTCAAAAACATTGAGTAAATATATGGTCATTTAATAAAATAAAACATAGGTCATTTAATAAAATAATTTATAATCGAATTTAGACTATATAATTATTTATTTGGCATGTACCCGAGAAATATCTGATAAATACATAATACAGTATGATAAATCGCTTGTAAACCGGGGTACTGCACAGCCAATGAGAGTTTATTTTGTAATAATAACGAGCTGACTGTACATTATCTCTAACATATCAACAGGTAAAAAGGGAAATGCTATTATCTTCATTGTTACTTAAAAAAACAACAACACATTGTTATCTCAGTGACTGTCTGCATCCTGTATTATTATACACTGCTAAAGCCAGAGCTCACAGGAAGGGCCTGATCCATAGTTTGTGGTTTAGGCGGAGCCCTAAACTCCTCGAATGGATTTTATTCTCTCAAAAGCCTGAGACTATGATCACAGTCGACTTCAAAAATTAAAACATCCACATCATCACATAAGACTTTATTAACGTGGTCTGGTTTGATAATAAAACCACACGTTTAAGAATTAAAAACTCCCGACACATTTTTCCTGATACGAGACATGCAGCTAACAGCTAACTAGCATTCCCCACAAAACTTTCCAGGATAGTTTCTGTTTAATACTCTCAAATAGTTCTCAACTCGTTTGTTCTTTCACGACGCTTCTAAATTCGACAAAAGATGACTAACAAGGCGTTTACAAGAAACAAACCCGTGTTTATTTAGTGTAATATGAAACGACAGAGACAGAAATATCCCAAACATTCCATGAAGTTAGGATACGAGCTAACAATGTAGCCACAAACGCAAATTCCGCCTTCCTGTCTATCCTGTATTCACAATATAGGCATAAAATGAAACAATTTTCAGGCAAATTCACTTGTATATTTGTTAATAATGACAATAATGCCGTTTAAACTATCCAGACAAAAGCAAAACATACTCACCAAACTGTTGAAATTCCTGTCAGATTCAAAATGGAGGGATGAGACTTTTAAAATACTGAAGTAAAGTTTTTCCGCGTGTTATAATCCCTCCCAGCGGCTAAACAAAAGCCAAAAGATATAATCCACTAAAACCTAACTAAAAGAGCCCGTTTGAGTGATAAACGTAGGAGTTCGTCACGTATTTAGAAGGAGTTTCGGTTTTTCCCGTGAGTTGAAAGTGGAGGATGATGGCGGATTCCCAGCAGTCGGTCAGTGTTATCAGGTGTGTTTGGGAGTGGCTCGGCAACTCGGTTAAAGTTCAGCTGAGAGCGCAGTGGGGGATATTAAGCACAATGATGTCAGATTAAAAGGTGTTAAAGGAGATTAAAATGTGGCGAAATTTGTGAACGGGGTTTTTTACGTTGTTGACTCAGTTTTAAAAGGAAATGTGCATATTCTGTCTCTTTCTCTTTCTCTTTTTTTCTCTTTCGATGTAGTTTCGGTTCAGCTCAATTCACCTACTTAATTCATTGGTATAACAGTAGACTAAATTTGTTTTACATTTCATCATAGCTTCATCAGCTAAGCAACTAGAGATTTATAATAATGTATAAAGAAGAAAGACAAATGCATAATTAAGGATTATTTTTAAATACAAAAGCAAAGAATGAGCAATGTGATAAAAGAAGGCAGACTATCTATCTGACCAGCCTATGTTGGTTTGCTGGTCTAACTGGTCATCCAGGCTGGTTTGTTGGTCACTTTAGGTGGTCAGGCTGGGTGGCCAATTTGCCAACCAACTGAACACCAGTTTGGTCAGGCTGAGAGACCATTTGCTGACCAGATGTGCACCAGTTTGGAAAGGCTGGGAGACCAGCAAACCATCTTAGATTATTCTAAAATATATTTGTAAGTAACTCATTTTGTGTTTAGATTACTTATTATCAGAGTTGGGTAGATTAATTACAAATTGTAATCTGTTACTGATTCCAAATTACATTACAAAAATTGTAGTTAGTGACAATCCATTACATTACTTTAGGCGATTTAATCAGATTACTTTTTAGATTACTTTTAGATTTATCACATTGATTTAAATATAATAATCGTGTACCATAAACGTTAAACCTTATATGTGACCCTGGACCACAAAACCAGTCTTAAGTGTCAGTTTTTCGAAATTGAGCTTTATACATCATCTGAAAGCTTAATAAATAAGCTTTCCATCAATGTATGGTTTGTTATGATAGAACAATATTTGGCCGAGATACAACTATTTCAGTATATGGAATCTGAGGGTGCAAAAAAATCAAAATATTGAGAAAATCACCTTTAAACTTTAAAATTAAGTTCTTTGCAATGCATATTACTAATCAAAAATTGAGTTTTGATATATTTACAGTAGGAAATTTGCAAAATGTCTTCATGGAACATGATCTTTACTTAATTTCCTAATGATTTTTGGCATAAAAGAAAAATCTATAATTTTGACCCATACAATGTATTTTTGGCTATTGCTACAAATATACCCCAGCGACTTAAGACTGGTTTTGTGGTCCAGGTTCACATATTATACCAAGGTTTCCCAAACTGGTGTTTTTGAAGCATTTGCAGTGGGGTTATGAGTTTAAGGAAATGCAAATAATTAATTCAAAAATTCAAATATATAATTTTAAAATTGATCAAAATAAAAAAACTTGCTTTGTTTACTTGCATGTCATGTAACCATAACAGTGTCAAAGAACTAATGAACATGAAAATGTGATACTTAATTATTAAAATATTTATTTTAAAATCTCAGGGGTACTTCAAGTAAATATATTAGGTAAAAACTTTTGTGTGAATTTGTGAATCTGTGCATTTTAATGTGTTTGAAAGACAAAAGCCTTTCAAAGAAATAGAAATACATGGTTAAATGACGTACGGAGTGATAATTAATATAAAAATCAATGTGTTCATCAGTAGCTGATGCAATGTTGAAACACTTCTTAAACTTGAAATGGTTTTTGTAAATCAGTACTTAAATGCTGTGTCACCACCTGACTAATGACTGATCTTTGTATGAATGAAGACTTTTTGAATATAAAAGCAGTAGGCAATTTTACAAAAGACAGTTTAGGGAGAATCAATAAATTATGAATAATTTATTGCTATTGTGTAAATAATATGTAATCATGTAATCCATAAAAAAATGACTGTAGTCTGATCACGAGTATTTTAAAATGTAAATTAATTTAATTACAAGTACTTATTTTATTATTTTATTCTATTCTATTCTGTTCTATTCTTTTTCTATCATCTGTAGCACAACTGTATATACAATTTATTTACTTTCTTAAATCTTATATTGCAATTTTTGTCTATTTATATTTACATATGTGTATTTTTTTATTCTCAACTTATATTATTTTCTCTGTGTTGTTGTTGTCGTCTCTGTGCACTGGAAGCCTGTGACACCAAAACAAATTCCTTGTATGCGTAAGCATACTTGGCAATAAAGCTGTTCTGATTCTGATTATTTTTTGGAATCGGATTACGTAATCCAGATTACATGTAATCAGTTACTACCCAGCTCTGCTTATTATTAATGATGATACTTAATCTCATGGTTAAATTCATCGTTTTTATGAATCTATATATGAACAAGTGGGAGTAGGAAATGCAGTGAATATATAAGCAGCTGGTATGAGATTTCTTTTCCTCAGAACACAGTGCAGAGTGCAGCGCAAGTGGGTCTGACTCATATAGGAAGTTATTGAGATGTGAGTCCCAGGCGAGTTGTAGCATGAATAGTAATAATCTTACATTTTCAGCAGTTTATATGGAGAGGGCATAATGCTCCACAATAGAGGCAAGTGGATGATAGTCATTTAATTTATTTTGTATTTTCTAAGAATTAATAATAGAACTCTGCCTTGAGTTTTATATTTTAGCTGTGGTTGTAATGAAGTTATATTTTATCCAAGACTGTCATATTCGTCTTTGGAGCAGAATGAATCTCATATTCTGTTTGAACGGTGGTCTCAAGTTATCCTCTCCATCAGTCAACAGAGGGAGAGAGGGGCCACTCTGGTAATACAACTATCATGAAAATCATACCTTAACCTCTAGTGGAAATGATTACATCTATGGATGATATAGTTCCGCTGACTATGTGTCATACAAGACTGTGTTCATGTGCTTGATAGTCCATTTGGAGGAGGGTAAGTGAACCGATGTGTGAGAATATGACATAGACTATATGCACTGCTAAGCAATTTTGGTAGAGGAGGGGACTGCAATGTGGATGACAAGTACTTTGTCTTCACAAGCCTGAATACTATTGTGAAATATAATGAGCAAATCTGCCAGACCCAAGTGTGTGTGTATATGTGTGTGTGTGTGCTTTTTTTTTTTTTTTCTTTTTCTTGGAGCTTAATGAAGTGGAAGAGCAATAAGCAGGTTATTGGATGGGGCCAGATGTATTAAAAAATAAACATGCACATCTCACCCATAATGGCCGTACAAAAAAAGATGACTGTGCATGAAAGCGGATGTTTTATTCTCTTCAGTATGTTCTTTTTGCATCTAGTCTGTCTGTTTTTACTGTGCCATATGGCATTTTTTAATTTTCTCTTTATAGGAACATAAAACAGCATTGGGGTAATTGACAGCTGTGTTAATTTAGCCCTTAGAAATTCATATTTTCCGCAGGTTACGCATCTCACGGTTGTTGCCCATTGGGAAACCGCTGCGGTTCCCTGGAATGAAAATAAATAAAAAACTCTCCTACAAATCAGGAGAAGCCAAGTGGTCGTAATAGCAATTAGATACGCAGAGGAAATTGCTTTAGTGGTAGAGCACAGACAATAATCTAAACTCAGTGGCTAAGGATGGTAGAGTGCATTAACAACAATGACTTCTTGTTCTTGAGGCATTGGAGAAAGAAAAAGCCCACTAAATTAGTTGGTTGGACTAGACATTAATTAAGAACTTCCAGAACCTCTGTGGAAAAAAAAAATTGTAATGTCCCTCGCTCTTAAAGGAGAAGTCCACTTTTCCAAAAAGATTCACATGTAATGTACTCACCCCCCTTGTCATCCAAGATGTTCATGTCTTTCTTTTTCAGTCATGAAGAAATAGTTTTTTGAGGAAAACATTTCAGCATTTTTCTCCATATAATGGACTGCTATGGTGCCCCAATGTTGAACTTCCAAAATGCAGTTTAAATGCCGCTTCAAACGATCCCAGCCAAGGAAGAAGGGTCTGATCTGGCGAAATGATTGGTTATTTTCATTAAAAAATCTATATATATTTAAATACTTTTTAATCTCAAATGCTCGTCTTGTCTTGCTCTTCCCAAACATTATTTTCTTCCGGTTCATGACAGTTATGTCGAGAAACTCCCCTCTCATGTTCTCCCTCAACTTCAAAATCGTCCTATATCGCTGTTTTACCTTTTTGGTTAAGGGTGTTTGCTTTGCATGTTCACTTTGCAAAGACTGTGTCAGTACTTCTGCAGCGATGTAGGATGATTTTAAAATGATTTTTAAAGTTGACGGAGAAAATACAATTGGAGTTTTTCAACATACCCTAACTGTCTTGAGCCAGAATACACAGAGTTAAACAGAAGTAAACAGGCTCGCAGAGCTCATTTGCATTTAAAGCAGCCTCGACCAGAATGAGATGATTTTTGCAGAGCTGATTTTGGCAAGGTAAAAAAAGTGTAAAGTTTTACACTACTATTGAGAATTTTTAACCAAAGTATATTACAGATGTTTCATCAAGACCCTAAAGAATCATATCAAAATGGGCATCCGATGACCCCTTTCAATGGTATTTTTTAAAATGAAAATAACAGATCGTTTCGCTAGATAAGACCCTTCTTCCTTGGCTGGGATCATTTACAACCGCATTTGGGATTGATTGAAGCTGCATTTAAACTGCATTTTGGAGGTTCAAAATCAGGGCACCATATCAGTCCATTACATGGAGAAAAATCCTAAAATGTTTTCCTCAAAAAACATAATTTCTTTACGACTAAAGAAAGAAAGACATGAACATCTTGGATGACAAGGGGGTGAGTACATTATATGTGAATCTTTGTTTTGGAAGTGGACTTCTTCTATGGCATCGCTGTGAAGAACCTTTTCAAGCACCTTAATTTTTAAGAGTGTAGCTGTTCTCAGGTGTTGAGTTGCAGGTCTGTGCTTATACAATCCCACAATCACAGACATCAGGGAAAAGCAGTGCTAATGATGCAAGTGTAATCATGCCTAGTTAGAACAGAAAAATAAAGAAGCATAGCTTCCCATATTTTTTGTTGTTGATATCACAGGCTGTGCATGCATTTAAACAGTATTTTGGCACCAAATCAACAGTTACTTGGTTAAAGCTAGCCAAACAAAGAAGATGCCAACATGGACAGGTTGCTTGAGATCCCTCATCGTCAAAAATCATGCACAAAACTCCATAAACTAAGAAGAAAAACCCAGATTACATTAACTACGGGTTCACCTGCAGCTAGGATAAACATGGTTTGTGCCAGCAACAATGTGATTTGTGCAATGAATTATTGGCTGCCGAGAGCATGAAACCATCAAAATTCATGAGACCTTTAGAAACCAAAAATGTCTGCTTCCTTTTCAGCATGTCATGTTAATCGTTTTGCATATTGCTGGGCCTATGCAGTTCATAATGTATTAATACATTTCAGTGTTCGATTTGATGAACAATTCTTTAATACTGCATGATAGACACTTTTTCCAGTTTAGACTCACTGCCATTGGCTTTTACAGATTCATCCAAACCGCATAGGTTAAATGACAAATCTTATTATGCAAAATAAGAAGTATATGCATAAAGAGGCTGTAAGCGTAATATGTGTTATAGGTATCCATGGGTTCCACAGCTTGTGATAAATTATTCCTCGTTATACTGAGGAAATCTACATGTGTGTCACTCTGAATGAATAATAAATTATCTCTGTTGCAATCAGCTGTTTAAAGATGCCATGTTCCTCATGGGGGCTCCGAAGAATTCTTCCCAGCAAGGGTTTTTTGTGCAAGAAGGTCGGTAATGACGACTTCACCACACCCTACTGAGTCATCCTGCAGTCTCACATATGATGTCATCGGTGGGAGCCCTTATCAGTACGGCACAGTCATTTCCATGGTCGCCGCATTCCTCCGCTATGTTATTAGTAACGTTTGCGGCCGTGTTCGGGAGAACATCACTCACAGCCAGCCCTGAAGCCATGGATCAGCACTGCCTTTCACACTAACAAGAGCCTTAGAAAATCTGGGCTTCATCCCAAACATACACACAAACACAAATGAAACTTGGGAGTACTAGCACACAGAGCACTATAGAATTAATGATTATAATAAAGTGATCCTGTCCGCACTGAGATTTGATGTTTCTCATAATGAGGCCAATTGTGGACTGATAAACACGGCCCTGGAGAGCGTCTATTCTGCAAACGCGATGCTTGGGTGTTTTTTCGGCAGTTCAATCAAACCTTTGGGAATGATGTTGACATGCTTTTGCATTATTTAACATCTAACTGACATTTCTGAATCAAGCTTCTGATGTCGGAAACTTTGATAGGGGTCCAGTGAGCGCCACCTTGTGGTGCACATATAGCGGCCAGATTTATCAGAAAGTACAAATGTCATTTCCAAGCAAAATCAACATGAGAAATTATGCGCACTTAAAGCTAAAGCGTTGAAATGTCAACTTTTCAGCTCTTTTCCCAGTAACTTAAGTCATCCATTCACAAGAACAGAACTAAATGCTCTTTAAATACCGTTCTACCATGTTGTGATGAGCAATTTAAGCTGTGACATTTAATAGAAGTTAGGCCGGTATGTTCTAGGGTCTGTGAGATAAATGTAATATTTGACATAATTTCTCATGCATGGATAAGACTCTCACTCAATGACTTATCAACTGTGGCCCGCTCTTCGCTAACGTGCCTCCGGCACTCTCCGCTATTAGGTTCATCTGTCGCGCAGCCCTATTTTGTAAAGCCCGTCACTTGGGAGCTGTTCCATTTTACTATAAGATCCACATGGGAGCTAGATTGAGAAGTAGGTGAGCGAGAGAGTTTAAAACACTGTGATGAAACTTGAAATAAACCATCATCGCGATTTTTGTGTGGCGCCTCCTACAGGTCCCTAGAGGGTAATAGCGTTTCCCCTGCTTAGCTTATTATAGGATTCCGAATTGACTCGTGCTCAGTGCTGCAGATTTTTAATTGTATTTTGCATTGACTGGTGTGCAGTGAGAGACTGTATGCTAGATAATGATCTTATAGGTTATTTAATATCCCTTCTCATAAGGATGGAGTTAATGAGCTATTTATTGGGGGGTCACATGCATTGAGTCTTTTGACTACTCATATTTTCCATGTCCCCTTGTCAGCGTTCCAGATAAGAAAGTGTCTTTGATTGGTTACAGGCACCATTTTCTCTGTCGCAAGCAAACAGAGGCAAACAGAGCATGAAGCAATTAATACTAGACCTAGTCGTTGCTGATTTTCCAATAATAAGAACTAGAGCTTCTCATCGACTTGCGTAGGAAGTGGACTGATTTAAATGGCGACATGTCCCTGTCATAAATTTCTGCACATTTCCGCATTCCATGCGAGGCTTCCGCGGAGAGTGTCATTCAAAGCATTCTGCTATTTAGAAGTCAAGTGGCTTAGAGAAAAAAAAAAATTGGAGTTGGAGGGAGAGACACTCATTTCCTGTTGAGCTGGGTCAATGCAAGGTTTCTGACGGGCTCCCGGTGAGTCAGTGCGGATTAATACAGCGGCTGTGAATATATTGAAGTTTGAGTTCATTTAGGGTCTCACTGGCCCAGTGTGATCAAGATCTATCAAACCCACTCCACGGGGCTTCTGCTTCCTTCAACCTATTATTGATGCGAACTGCAGAGAATTATTGAACAGGATCAAAGAACGCTGTAATTACGATAGCATGATGTCATGCGTATTTTTCATGACAATGAGTATCAATACAAAAGCAGGCTTGTTAGAAGCCTGCTGATGATGATGATGACTTCTAAGGTTCATTATTTGAATAATAGGGCCATTATGAGGCTGTAAGTCACCTCAAGACAAAAGCCACGCTTTTGCTGTAAAATATAGGATTAGAAAGGGTTTCACAAATCTAAGGGCTGGGCATGTTGTGACTCTGCAAGCTCTATTAGACTGAAATATTGCTTGCTGGGTTTAAATGGTTTAGCTCACACGGCGTTCTGGGTGAGATAAGGCATGGCCAAAAAAATACCAGCAGGAGGCGCTGTTTATGCAAAGAGATCCTGGGTTCTGACCTAATATATTTATTTTTATTAACCATCCAAAGTTTGACAGCCAGTGAATCCCATGCATATTCATTTTATGGAAAAGAGTGTTTTTTCCACTCTTTTTGTTTTCCAAAGGGAAAGTGTCATGCAAAATTCAAGTGACATGAAGTGGGTAAATTATGACAATGTTTCATTTGCAAGTTGCACCTCAGTTGGACTAAATGAGAAAATGTAGATGTATAAATAGGTCATTTCTAAATTCTAAATTTTAAATATTACAATTTAAAATTATTGTTCTTTATTTTAATATATTTAAAAACATAATTTATTCCAGAGATGGAAAAGTTGAATCCAGTGTCACGTGATTCCTCAGAAATCATTCTGTTGATTTGATGCTCAAGAAATATTTTTTTCTTATTATTAATGTTGAAAACAGTTGTGCTGCTTAGTTACGTGGAAACTATGATACATTTTGTTCAGGATTCTTTCAATCTTTTGTAACATTATAACATCTTTACTGTCACTTTTGATCAGTTTAATGTCTGAATAAACATTTGAATACTAGTGTGTATGATAAGAAGTTGCATGTTTCTTTTTCCTTTTGGGTCTGCACTATGAAGAATATGAGTTGATGGAACAATATATAAACTAGTTATGGGTGATATACAGTTTCAAACAGTACACCGGATTGAACTTTTAGAACTATTATAACACACAACAACTGGCCAAATAAACCAACCGTAAACAGCTAGATATGCTAAAGATGAACAAAAAGTGGAGAAAATACTGTAGCAGGCAGATCAAGCACACGGTTCACAATGTGTGGAATATTGGAAGAAAATCCAAAATACTGAACTGGGGGTGGTGGGTTTATATGAATGCATCATTGAGGAGAACTGACTGTCTTTAGAAAAGTTTAGATGGTATTTTCTTTTTATCTTACCTCCGTATAAGGCATATAAATGTAGTATTTAAAAGCGCTGCGCTGCGCTGCTTTGTTTACAGCGGTATCCAAGGAAACACTGTATTACTACTGTTCCATAAGCGCCACCTGTTGTTTTTGTTCGATACAGTTCTGTTTTACACATTATAATTTCAAAAAGTTAATGTCAGACCATTCTGTTTTTGCTTTATATTTTTTAATTATGCAATCTAATTTACATAAAAAAAACTATTCATGCTACCAGTAACATGTTTGGATCCTAATTAAAATGCAGTAAGCCTGCAACTGTTTCATGCATTTTGATTCATATAAAGTCACAGTCAGGGGGGAAAAAAACTGAAACCGCCAAAATACTAAGAAAAACCATGCTACGGATTTTTGGTCAAACCACCCAACACTACAATACAATAAAGCAATCCTGTGATTCTAAACAAGCTTATTCAAACATTTTGAGTCACTTAACTATTTTATCATTCCTATCACAAAGCCTTCGAATTTTCCATGTTCATTGGAGAATGTGAAGCAAGAGAACCACCTGTTTTTCTCCTTCCACTATTCAGTCATCCATGTTGAATGCACAGATACGGTGTGAATCATAGGTCAGAAGGAACCGCACAATGTCACCGCTCTCGCGGACCACAGTGAGGAGATGCAGTGTTGAATTTCTGCCTCATTACTTTGACACATGCTTTCTGATGAGGAAACCTCATATAATGGAGAAGTACAGCGCAACTCTGCTTGCCAGTGGTTTGTTTTTGGCTTCTGTAAATATCAAGAGTTGTTGTTACTGTCGATGTGTCAATATATCACACCGGTGCAGAACAGCGTGAAGTTCAGCGAGTCACAAGAGATAAAAATGGGTAGCAGAGCATAGACGAATGTCAGGTACTAAGAGGCAGATTTTCACACTATAAGAAAAGGTGATTTTTAAAACCAGACTTTGGTGGCTAAAATAGAATCTTGGTGCAGAACAGCGGAAATCAAATGTGAAGCTTCATTCACACGTAACGAATAAGATATGAAATTCTGCCTTTTTTTAATTGTCCTTTTAAAATGTCAGTTTGTTACTAGCATCACAAACCCACTGATATTTACATTTCCTGAAGGAAAAGTAAGGTGTGTTTGCCAATTCAAAACTATCAGTATGCTAGAGTGTTCAGGGAGGTTTCAAGGTCACTGCTATGCAGTTTCTAAGGTGTTCTGAACAATTTAAGCATGTTGCTATCCAGTTGCTATGGTGTTTGGGAAATTGCAAGACTGTTGCTTTGCAGTTGCTAAGGTGTTCTGAGTAGTTTAAGCATGTTGCTATGCAGTTCTGCAGTTAATTAGCTGTTACATCAGATGTTGATACAGTGTTGCTAGATTAGGGACCTATGGTTTCCGCTATGCGGAAAACGTAGACGGAATCGAAGAATCCAGTCATAAAAATGGATTTTACTGTATAACGCATAATGAATTTGCCAACTAATGAGTATTATACTTAAGAAGCATACTTAAATCAAAATGTGATATGGACTAGTATATGTGAATATTAAGTCATTAAGTCATTAAAACATTACTTTTAAGAAATATTTACCAGAAATATTATTTACCAGAATTTTTTTTTTTTACTATAAGTTGTTTACCAGAAACATGTAAATAAATAGGAAATAGGAATCCAGAAAATAAACTGAAAACACAGAATTTGGTACAAATAAAACTGAATTTCAGAGAAAATAAAATAAATGGATTTCCTAGGGCCTGAAAAATGTCAACTTTTAATACATTGCTGTTAAATTAAATTGTAAGCGGACCAAAATGAAGACTACTAAAAACAATGATGTGACTGCCCATTCATCATGCTGAATGGCCATGTGACGTGTTTTCAGTTGTGTAGTGTGGCAGGGTTGTGCCAACGGAGATTATTGTATCGTGTATCGACGACAGTCAGAGATATCACCTGTTGTTGATGCCTTTGACGATAGCATGACAATTATTACTACTATTATTATTATCATCGTCAGTCAAAAAGCAGCTAGGTGCCTAACTTTCACAATGCAGTGTGAGGAGCCGCTTCTGGGATGCTTCAGAAACCTGCGGTGGGACGGCTGGTATAAACACAAGCATTGACTAGAGTGGCCGCGATCAGCTCCGGTGGCCGTGTCGGAGCCGTAACACGCCACAGACGTGTGCAATATAGAGGGTCAAAACACATGCTGATGCGCTGCTGGTATAAACACAAGCAAAAACTCACACTAAACTAGCCTAGGATGGTCAGTGATGATGTTCTTTGTTAATGTTGATGTTCTTTGCTCGTTTTCTGTAGCCGCTTTTTAAATAAGTAAGGAAATGTGAGCAATATAAATAGTAACTCACAATGTTTCAATTAAACTGTTATCATGTTAAATACGAATTAAGTCAAATTAAAAACATTAGGCTGCTTTTAGTCTTATGCTGGAGCTGGTTTTGGGCAATGAAACTAATAAATAAATTAGCATGATAATGACGTGTATCTTGATCTCACAGGCTGACGATAGGAGGATATGAAATTTGAGCATATCGCCCAACACTATAGTGTGGACGAAGATTGTTTCTGAAATGCAGTGAAAACACCAGTGTAGACGAGGATTGTTTTCCTTTTTAAAATGCCATTTTAAAATGAAAACGACAAGTGTAAATAGGGCCTTAAGGTTCTGAGTGGTTTGAGAGACTGCTATGTGGTTGTTATGGAATTCTAAATGGTTTTAGAATGTTGCTATGCAGTTGTTATGGTGCTATGGAGGGATGCTATTGTTGCTTGATGAGAAGTTTTTGCATGTGGTTTCTGGGGTGTTCTGGAATGTTACAAGGCCATTGCAATGCAGTTGCTTGGGTATTCTGGGAGTTGTTCTGAGTGATTTAGTGCATCGCTAAGAGGTTGCTAAGACATATAAGCAGTTGCTAAGACAGTTAAAGGGGTCATATGATACGATTTCATGCTTTCCTTTGTCTTTGGAGTGCTACAAGCTGTTTGTGCATATGTAAGATCTGTAAAGTTGCAAAGAGTAAAGTCTCTAACCCGAAGAGATATTCTTTATAAAAGTTAAGACTCAGCCACACCTTCCTAAAATGGCTCATTCAAACACCCCCCCCCACACATCTACGTCACTGTGTGGGAAGATCTGCATAACACCGCCCAAATGTAAAAGCAAACAAAGAAGGCATAACTTTAATTCTCGCCGTAGTATTGTTGCAGCTGCTGCCATGTTGGGAGACGCTGTGTGTTTCGTTGCGAAAGCAAAGTACTTTGTTTGGCCTTCCAAATGAGTACACAACTAGAAATCAGTGGTTAAGTTATATTTACAACAACATTCCAGAATAGCGCAACACAAATATTCGAGTGTGTGCAGCGCATTTTACGGAGGACTGTTTCCTGAACCTGGGAGAGTAGCCTATAATGCCGGCTGTGCACACTATAAAGCAAGGCAATTCCAACTTTGTAAGGACAGTCTGGCGCTTCTGACTCACAGCCTGTAAGTACGTTTTCATATTTAAAGAATTTGCTACTGGCTATTTCAACACGAGTTTGCAGTGTAGAGTACACATAGAGTAATTTCTGCGATCACAAGTACAGACATGGTGTTATGTTTACGCAGCATGACGCAGCGCAACGGAACGCGTAAAAAAATAGTATAAGTCATTATAATCAGTGATTATGTTCTCACTGGATGTAACAAATGCCTAATTTATAATGGGTTTTATTGTTGTTGTCTTGTAGCGCCAGGACACGGCAACATGCTAAGGGGTGTAACATTTCGGTCACATGGTTGAGGTATTCGGCCAATCACAACACACTGAATAGATGGTTAATAAGAGCACATCGCGCTTTTCAGAACGATGAGCTTTGTAAAAATTGATGCGTTTCAGAAAGGCGGGGCACAGAGGAGCAACAAAAATTTACAGTACATGGAAAATGTGTTTTTTGAACCTCAAACCATGTAAACACATTGGACCTCATGAAACATGAGCAGAATGAATTTTTGCGTAAATCGTTTCTCGTAAAGCCGTTCTGACATAAATTTTTGAATTCATGAAAATGTTTGTATTTTCAAAATGTTAGTTGGTGCAAAAGAAATATACACCTGCTATCTACCATGTGTAATTGGTGTGTTAAACATTCTGTGTTCTGTGTTCTGGAAAAACACTGTGTCCCCAAATGTTCTCGAGTGCCACCAGCTGGTCGTTTTCAGAAGAGTGCCTGCCATTTGTTCAACTGGCTAAAAACTCCTTGGTGGACACACGTTATTGAATATTTATCGTTAGGCATATGGCCTATTAGTCTTTTTGCATTTATGCAATATACTGGAGCCAAACTTGAGAAAGTAGACAAGAATATTCCACTATCAATACTTCCCACTATCAAATCTGATGTTTACGAAGCATTTGTGAACCTGGAGGAGAGTTTTCGGGAAGGTCTGTTTTACGCAAAAATGACTCAGAATTTACTCATATATTTACCAGTGTTTAATGAATGAGGCCCATTGCATTACTTTTTAGCAACATAGCACATGACCCCTTGGTGTTCTGAGTGGTTATAGCATGTTGCCACGTGATTGAATTACTAGGGTGTTGCTACAGTATATTATGTGGTTGCTTTTCTCATCTGCCCAATTCAAAAGAGCTCAAGCTTACATTTCTATGATCTTCTCATCCCTAGAAATGGCTTGCCTAAGCAAACAAATTATAATACAATATCTATTGTCCTCTTTAGAGCACAGAACATAAAAGCTGTTTTTGTTTAGTACCCACATTGGTTAGCCAAATGTGGCCCACAGGTACTGCTTTATACAGTATGTGATTTATGGGCAGAATTCATTCAGTGTATTAGATAACAAACCATAAAGAGAAAAGCCAAAAATACTCACTTATATTCAGGAATTCAATAGGTACGTTTTAAGTTGATGATTTTTAGGTGTTGTTAAACAACTTTATATTACTATAGTCTGCAATGAGACATATCAAGAGCAGAGACTTCTGGGAAATCTCTGGCTGCAATGACAGCTCAGTGGATTGAGGTACAATGGTGAAATACAACCCGAGCGGATGGCAATAAACGTCCAGTCACTGGCCCTGCACAGCACTGCACTGTAAACAACCCATGACTCTTTGACAGTCGGGTATATCTTCAATCGTGGCAAAATGACTACCTTAATGCACTGTCAAATGCAGTTTATCCTGTTTTATTTTACCCTGTCAATGCACCCAAATAAGAGGAAACAGATGGTTAATACTGTAACTTCCCTTGCATTCATTGCCAGTAGCAATGGCATGTAAGAGAGAGAACTGACTAAAAACATAATGGATCATATGCAGCCAAAAAGTTGTGCTTCTATTTTCAGACACGCCACAAGATGGGAGAAACTCTCCACTTCTGACAGCCTAATAAACTGCTAAGACTTCCATAGAATAAGAAACAGCTCTGTCGCACCGTGCCAGCATCAACAACACTAATCACGGACCCCATTATTAATTAGTTCTCTGTAATTATTACACACATGTAAACCGATTGTCTGAATGTCTGTATACCGCTGAGTGTTTGGCATTTTAAGAAGGCCAAAATCTAAATTGCGTGATGTTGCATTTTCACCCCGCATTCCCTAATTGACAGGAAAACACAATTTTCAGAGAATTGATGCCATGTGCTGTAGTTCAGACTGCACGGTGGTTATTAAGTACAATTCTAATGGGTAAGAAAACATTTTAACCTTCTCACAGAACACATTGCCATTTCATTCTTCCCCGCTGCTCTCTCAAATATTGGAATATTTGAAAACACATTTGCTCTGAACTGTCTGATTCACCCGACTCTTCTCATTTTGATACAGGGATCAATTTGTGCAATTATGAAGCGCAACTCAGACGGCATGCTTTCATTAAATTCTACATGATCACAAAGACATTTATTCTTATTTGCATACACGCAATTATGGGAAATGATTATGGATTGTTGATTCAAATGTCTGTTCTTGTTTAGCAGGCTGAAATTTATATCTAATCCACAATACACATCAAGAAACACAGCCGGGGGCTTTTCAGTGGCTATTAGGGCATGTAGGTACACCATCTGAGCGCCATGCTACTCCAATACAAATCAAAAAAATTTTTTTTTCCTGTCACATTTCATTTTCTTCTATGTCTTTCTTGTTACTGAATCAAGAAATGCTTTTTTCCCATATACACAGAAGCAGATCCAGAAAAACAATGTTCATTATTAATGTAATGTTCATTACTATGTTCATTTTTTATGGTCCTTCTACCGAGTAAAGTAAAATGGACACACAAGGGTGAGACATGAGGGCAGTGAGATGTAAGGGCATATCATAATAGCCGTTGAGAGCCTTTAACTTATGAATTTAAGAGAGCCGGCCTGCTATAGTATGAATGGCGGGTCTTTTCCTGTGGCCTATTTCTCACTGCGATTGCTTTGGCTTTTTTTTCCATGGTAAATATTTCATATACTGTTTCAGGTAACATGCACATGAGGGAAGCACTGATATAAAATATTGATGCAAACAGATGTTTAGGTTTGCATCCCTCAAAAGGTGTGCAGGCATTCGAACTGAACGGCATGGATTGAATCAGGCTTTATGTGACGCTGCTGAATACATGTAGAGCAAATGTACACATCGACAAATGAACAGTGTTTTGACACCGGCTCCTGAAACGTCTCTATTCGAAAGGGGGTCATGCACTGATTGTGTAAAGGGAGGCCACATGGAGGCCAGTCAACAGCTTTTGCGCTCTTGGCATTTGTCCTACTGTCTACTGTGACTGGGCTCTGTAATTGGTTGCAGCTCTGCAAAGAAATATGGGTAACTGTCTTGCACTAGTCACATCACAAAGCACCAGGGACTGGCAGCATTTAGCCAGCCATCCTCCAGCTAGAGATATCAGGGCCCTAAATGTCTCCGGGAATAAGAAAAAAAACGGGAGTAGAGCATATCAGCAATCCAGATCTATATGCCACTCAAACTCGGTGTAACATGCACAGTGACACAGCATAAAGGGGCTGCCTGTCAGTTTCTCCTTTGCTGCTATGTCTCCATGCTGCAGCTCTGCATTTGATTGGCTGACAGCAGAAAAATGGGTCACATATTCCAAGGTTATTGTGTTTTTATCACTCACAAGTGGTCTGTATATTCATCCACTGAAATGGGTCAGAAGAATTACCTGAATTATCTCGAAGGTCAAAGTGTTTGTGCTAGAAATGGAAATAAGGAATAAAAGATGTATGGCCTTGTGTATTTTTCACATCTCACGTCACTTTGCTGAAGACAAACTGAGGTTTGCTGCAGCTAGAACTAGTCATGCACCACCACTCCAAAGAATGGCATAAATGAAGCAATTGAAATGGGAAATGTGACCACTGGGGCATTAAAGTTGTCCATGCGGTCAGTGAACACCATGCCAAACAAATTTAAAATCATTTCTGGTAGCATTGATTGCGATGTCTTGTACCTGTGTATCTCTCTCTCTCTCTCTCTCTCTCTCTCTCTCCCTTATATATACTGTATGTACTACCATTCCAAACATATTTAATGCTTTTGAAACAAGTTGTTTTAGGTCACCAAAGCTGCATTTATTTGCTAAAAATACTAGGGATGCACATTGTATCAGCCAATAACTGGTATAGCTATTATCTGCACTATTGACCCGATTGCTTGAAAACAGCTGATGATCAGAGCTGATTATTTCCTGTCAATCAAAAGGCGTGTCAGACAGCAGCTTGCCTGTAGAATAGGTTTCTTGTGGTAAATTGTAGGGCTGTCCAGGTTAAAGCAGTAATAATGCATCAACACTGCATCATTAACACAGTTTCTATTGAACCCTATGAACCACCCGTAGCTCAAGCCAGGATTGCCAGGTCTGTCGTTTTCTTTTTATAAAACATTATATGTAATGTGCCTCCTATCCAATAATCATAAACTGCTTTGTGCTTTCTCAGCTTTCAAATCCTGTCCATTTTAACGCAAAATTCAAACAGTTTTGATGCTCAGTTAAATTGGCAGCGCAGAGCATGAGTCTCTTCCACTTTAATACAAGTTATAGCACAAAATAAACATGAATGAACATCAGAAGGTATGTTGAAAGATACAGTACAATTTACCAAAATGTATTATGTCTCATATAATCATGTAATCAGCGTTTAACTGAAAGAAAAATGTTAAATAAAACAGTTAACTTAACATCACATTTATCTCAGGAAAGTTATCCACAGTTTAGTTTGTTAGGTAGCATTAAAAAAACCCAACATGATCTCATGATAATTCGAACCTCATTTTACGTAAAATGAGGTTCTATAAAACGTACAATACTGACGTTTTTACAGCATCTAAATGTACAAATACTTATGTATTTTTAGCATTTAAACATACAATACTGATGTATTGAGGACACCTAAAAACAAATCCTTATAAATATTGAAATCGCGGCATTAATTTCATTATTGATGTTTTTATTTGTCATACCAATGGTCTTATGTTTTTTAACTGCATTATTAATCGTTTATTTAATATGAAATTATAACATTTCATTCTGTTCTGTGTGATCTCTGCTGCCCGCTCGTTTCCAAGAACAGGCCTACATAATGTTAAACAAGACTACACTTCAAACGTTTAAAATAAATAACATTTCTGCAATCGTTTAAACATTCATGTAATATTAATGTGATGGGACACAAAAGGCGCTTTCTCCGACATGTGGTGACTAACAACAGAACCATAAAATACACCGAACATGCATTGTAATTACAAAATGAAACAATTTTATGTGTGCGCTGTAATCCAGATCTTGAGAATACAGTAGGAAGATCGAACGCTCATTGGCTCTCGCCTGCATTCGTCACAGATTAAGACATGCCATGTTTCTCGTGAGGTGTGTTTTGAATGATGCGCGCACGCCTTTCCGGAGTGGATAGGGAAAATAATCTGGATAATATTTTCAGCGATTAACAATTTAAGTTCTGCTCTGCACCTCATATTCTGCCAGAGAGGACTGCAACGCATCGTCATTTGGACTGCTTTTTGGTACTGCTTTTGACATTTTTGCAATTAATAAATGACTGCGATTGCACTTATTTGTCCATTATGTTTTTCTTTATTACTGTACAGAGAGAGTTATGGTTAGGTTTAGAGGTAGGAGTGGGATTAGCGACAATAAAAAATATTGTTATTTTATATTGTTACTAAAATGGTAATTTACCTGCATGTTTTGGTCAGTTTCATATCCTTTTATATTCGCTATATAATGGGTACGTTTAGGTTTAGGGATGGCTTAAGGTCACTAAAAATCTAAATTGCTTATTAATAAAATTATAATTAATAAGCCCATAGCAAGCAGCTTTTAAATACTAACATATACAGAAGGTGCACAGTCAGTGTCATTCAGACGAACACTAAAAACCATCATGGTAACACATGAAACACATTTAACAACATTAGATGTAATATACATTATTATTATATTTTCTCAAAAAGATTATAAACTGTGTCTGTGTGGTGCTATCAAACTATAGCTTTGTTTGTGTACCTCAACCATTCTGACAAACTGCCTGAACCACAGGCATGAGTTTGGAGGCGGGGATGTCTGTTTAAAATCAAACAGAAGTCAGATGTTTGGTGATGCTAAATGGCACACTTCCCTTCAAATAAAAAATAACAGTACAAAAGAAATCACTTTCTCCCTCTCTTTCCCCATTTCAAGGGACACAAGAGCTCCATTATTGTACAATATTTACTTACTACTGCAAATGGAACGTTGGACAAACATACACATCTGTTCTCATAAAAAGGCAGAAAGGGGAACAGGTCTTCCCATCTACCGCATCACGAGGCTGTTTCACCGTAATCTGTTATCATGTTGTTTTGACCGTTATTATTGGTTTCCCTTTTCACCTCTGATTCATCACAGCCTCACATTTAAAACCTGTCTTCTAACAGGTAGAAACACACACACATAGTGCTCAAGGTCTCTCCATAACTGAACACGGGTCACAAAATGAATGATTTCCTCCCCTCTCGCTGTGTGTCCTCTCCCACCCTCCTACACACCTCACGCAGGCACAGACAGGGTCCCGCACAAATACGCCAGTTCACTAATGTCCTCCAGAGAGATGCCAGCCATCCCATCTCAGTGATTTCAGACGCCATCATCATCTCCATTACCGCTCACATCAGCATGCTGGTGGTACTGGACATGATCTTCAGCAGATGGAGGCAGCAGTTCTGCTCTATGTGGCATGACAGTCTGCAGAGATGTTTGCCCAAGCTTTGCCATGCTGTTATAACTCTTCATTATTAATCAGCTCGCGCATATCTTTCTCTTCATTCTCCTAACGCACGCTACCCCCCATGGTCGGCTTCCCATAATTCACACAGCTACTTACGCTTCTCTGATGCGCCCAGGAGTGCAATGAGCTACCTGCAGATTAAAGGCTTATATGGCGGTTTACTCCCAGGTCCCATCAGCATTCTAGCATACCATCTCTTTCAGTCACTCTTTCTCTTTGAAATCATCACATCTAATATTCCCTATTGAGCCGCATGCCACACACAGATGCACATATGTGCCTTCGTAGAGCGCAGCATGCGCATTTCGCTCCTTAAAGACCCTGTAGTTCTGTTCCAAAACCTAGTGAGCTGGTACCGTAGGCCACATCTTAAGACATCTTAGGCGCTCTCCTATTGAGTTTTAAGATGTTGGCATATTAATTATGCAGCCTAATAAGATATCTTTTCATGGCCAAATTCTAAGGCAGCACAGCATGAATCCTTCGCTGAGGAGGCAACCTAAATATGCATTGTGACAAGCTAAATGGGAAAGAAAAATAGGTAACACTTTATTTTACGGTTTCTTAACTAGTTGTTTATTAGCATGCATATTACTAGAATATTAGCCATTTATTAGTACTAATTAAGCACATATTAATGCCTTATTCTACATGACTTTATTCTACATCCCTAAATCTACCCAATACCTAAACTTAACAACTACATTATTAGCTATTAATAAGCAGCAGATTAGGAATTTATTGGGTGAAAAATCATAGTTACTAGTGTGACGCGGCGGTCAAAGAATCGTGAGACGGAGGATCCATATGCAACAGCTTTATTGAATCGGACAGTGTAAACAGGCTGTGGTCAACAACGGCAGACTGGCGTGGTGAAGACAAATCCGATAGAGTGGTCAAAGTCCATGCAAGGGGTCGGGGCAGGCGGCGATCAAAGACAGTAATCCGTGGGGGGAAGCAAGGGTTCACACACGTTAATAGCAGTCCGGTTGGCAACAGAGAAACAGTCCGATAATAGTACGCTCAGGATTGGGGACATAGCCGGCAAAACTTCGCGAAGCGCGGGCCGGCGAGGCACGCTAAAATGGCCGCCAGGGGGGGAAGTGACCCAGGCGACCCGGAACCGGAAGTGAGAGTCCCCAGGCACGGGATTGTGGGAAATGGAGTCAGAATTCGGGCGAGGGTTCCCGCTGGCGTGAGACAGGGGGAGCCACAGAGACCGCATTTGTGACAGAGCCCTCCCCCTGCGAGTGCCTCCTGGCGCGAGGAGGCAACTGACGCCGGGGTCTTCCCCTACCGCGGGGTCCTGGCCGATCTGGGTGAGTTGTGTGGAATTCTGTGGTGAGCGAAGGGTCCAGAATATCCTCGGTGGACACCCAAGACCTCTCCTCGGGACCATAGCCCTCCCAGTCGACCAGGTACTGTAAACGACCGCTCCGGCGTCGGGAGTCCAGGATGGTATTGACTCGGTACGCCTCCTCGCCATCGATGATCAGGGGGCTGGGCCTCTGTGGAGCGGTCTCGTCTAGGTCCTCCGTCCTGCTCGGGCGGCCAGCGGGCTTTAACAGAGACACATGGAAAGTGGGTGAGATACGGTATTCACGGGGTAAAGCAAGTCTAAAGGAAACAGGTGTAATCTGACGGACTATTTGAAATGGACCAACGTACCTGGGGCTCAACTTTCTGCAGGGAAGACGAAGACGTAAGTCCCGGGTCGAGAGCCAGACCCATTGGCCGGGCTCGTAGGGAGGGTTGGGTCGGCGCCGGCGATCTGCCTGGTTCTGGTTGCGCCGGACGGCTCTTTGGAGGTGTACGTGGGCCTGGTTCCAAGTGGCTTCACTCTGTTGGAACCATGAGTCCAGAGCTGGCAGATCAGAGGACTCCCCGGACCAGGGGAACAGGGGTGGTTGGAAGCCCAGCGTGCATTGGAAGGGTGTCATGTTGGTGGAGGATTTCCGGATAGAGTTCTGGGCGTATTCGGCCCAGAGAAGGTAGCGACTCCAATCCCCCTGACGGTCCTGGCAGTATGAGCGAAGGAAACGGGTCAGCTCTTGGTTTAGCCTCTCTACCTGCCCGTTGGCCTCTGGATGGTAGCCCGACGTGAGGCTGACGTTGACTCCCAGAAGCCGGAAGAAACTGGACCAGAGGCGAGAGGTAAACTGAGGGCCCCGGTCAGAGACAATGTCCTCAGGCAGACCATAAAATCAGAACACGGCATTACACAGGGCCTCGGCCGTCTCCATGGCTGAAGGTAGCTTGGGAAATGGAATAAAGCGGCAGCCCTTGGAGAACCGATCTACTACGGAGAGGATCGTGGTATGCCCCTGGGACGAAGGAAGATCTGTAACGAAGTCCACCGCCAAGTGCGACCAGGGACGCTTGGGGACAGGCAAGGGCTGTAGCAGGCCTGCAGGGAGTTGACGCTGAGCCTTGGAGGTGTTACAGGTTATACACTGCTTAATGAACGTGATGGTATCGGCACGTAGGGTAGCCCACCAGAATCGGTTTCGGAGGAGGTGGAGGGTGGCCTCAATACCTGGATGGCCGGAGCTGGGGACCGAGTGGACTTCGGAGAGGACTCTCTGGCGGAGGGCGGCCGGTACGTAGGTGCGGTCCCCGGGACAGTCTGCTGGAGGAGGGTCCTGGGTTTGGGCCTCCGTGATTTCAGTCATGAGATCCCAGGCGATGGGAGCGACAATTACTGAGGAGGGAAGAATGGTCTCGGGTGGTTGGGAGGCATGTTCGGACTCGTGCACCCGAGACAGAGCGTCGGCCTTGGTGTTCTGGGAACCCGGACGGTAGTTAATTACGAAGTCGAACCTGGTAAAGAACAACGACCACCTGGCCTGACGGTGGTTGAGGACCTTCGCGGCACGGAGATATTCCAGATTCTTGTGATCCGTCAGAATGGTGAAGGGATGCCGGGCCCCCTCCAGCCAGTGCCGCCACTCCTCCAGGGCGAGCTTAATTGCTAATAGCTCCCGATTTCCCACATCATAATTTCTTTCGGCCGGACTGAGCTTATGGCAGTAGAAGGCGCAGGGGAAGGTCTTGGATGGTTGTCCCTGACGCTGCGACAGAACGGCCCCTACTCCGGTGCTGGAGGCGTCTACCTCGACGATGAAGGGCCGTTGCGGGTCGGGGTGTCGGAGGATGGGTGCGGAGGTGAACCGCTGACGTAGTTCGTGGAAGGCCTGCAGGGCATTGGAAGACCAGCTCAAGCGGGTATCTCCCTTCTTGACCATGGAAGTTAGCGGGGCGGCTACGGTGCTGAAGTGCCGTATGAATCTTCGA
The DNA here is from genome assembly GCF_022985175.1 of Labeo rohita. Lineage (NCBI taxonomy): Eukaryota > Metazoa > Chordata > Actinopteri > Cypriniformes > Cyprinidae > Labeo > Labeo rohita. Next base: position 18,571,454 of record NC_066882.1, on the reverse strand, counting down.
TAGAAGTTCGAGAAACCTAGGAACCTCTGGAGCTCCTTCAGGGTCTTGGGTCGTGGGCTGATGATATACCCCAGGAAAGAGACGCGCTCCTGATGAAACTGGCACTTCTCCTCCTTGGCATAAAGCTTATGTTGGATGAGTCGCTGGAGCACCGCCCTGACGTGTTGAACGTGGTCAGCGTATGTGTTGGAGAAGATGAGGATGTCGTCGATATAAACTATCACCCACCGATTCAGCATGTCGCGGAAGACCTCGTTGACGAAGGCCTGGAAGTATGACGGGCAGTTGGCCAGGCCGAATGGCATCACCCTGTATTCATAGTGCCCGGATGTCGTGGAGAAAGCAGTCTTCCATTCGTCCCCCTCACGAATGTGTATTAGGTTGTAGGCGGATCGTAGGTCCAGCTTGGTGTAGTAGCGGGCTGATCGTAACTGTTCCAAGGCCGGGGGAACGAGCGGTAAGGGATACCGATACTTGACTGTCACCTCGTTAAGTGCGCGGTAATCTATGCAGGGTCGCAAACCTCCATCCTTCTTCTTAACGAAAAAGAAGCCTGCAGAAGCTGGAGAGGTGGAATGTCGGATGAACCCCTTTGCGAGCTCCTCCTGGATGTAATGCTCCATAGCCTCTGACTCTGGCTGTGAGAGCGGGAAGATGCGGCCTCGGGGCGGAACCGCACCTGGCGTGAGTTCTATGGCACAATCTCCTGGCCTATGGGGTGGTAGTTCGGTGGCCCTGACAGTGCTAAAGGCCTCGAGCAGGTCATGATACTCGGCCGGGATGGTCTGGTTGGAAGGGGTTATTATGGCGTTGGTCGGAGTCTTGGAAGCTGACTGCAGGCAGGATCGTTGGCAGTTTGACGACCAATGAGTAATGACGCCTCTAGCCCAGGAGATGGTGGGTTCGTGGTGATTGAGCCATGGAAAACCCAGGATGAGAGGTGACTGAGGGGAGGTGATGGTGAAGAAGTGTATAATTTCCTGATGTCCAGGTTCCAGGCGGAGGGTGAGGTCTGTGGTTGTGTGTTCAATGCGTCCAGATCCTAGTGGTCTCCCGTCGAGGGCGGCCACTGCCACAGGGGAGACACAAGGGAGAAGAGGCAACTGATTAGCTTTCACAAAGTCCTTGTCAATAAAATTCCCGGCTGCACCAGAGTCAATTAACGCAGTGGTTCTGATAGATCGTCCCTCAAAGCAAAGCAGCGCTGGGATTTCACACTTATTCAAGCAAGGTATGCGTGCACTCACCGAGGAGGAAGGACGCGGTGGTCGTGTCGGACAGGTAGCCCGGATGTGTCCAGCCTCCCCGCAGTATAAGCAAAGGTGATTGCGGATCCGCCGCTCCCTCTCCTCCACAGAGAGTCTGGTGGTTCCAAGTTGCATGGGCTCGGGGCCTGAGGTGGCCGGTTGAGGAGATGGCAGTGGGACGGTGAAGGGACGAGTGGGTCTGCGTGTGCGCATCACATTATCTATTCGAATGGACAGATCGATATATTGGTTGAGGGACAGCCCCTCGTCCCGGCACGCCAGTTCCACCTGCAGGTCAGCATTAAGTCCCTTACGGTAATGGAGCTTTAAGGGCCCGTCGTTCCATCCGCTTTGTGCTGCCAGGGTGCGGAAATCCAGAGCGTAATCCGCGGCCGAACGGCGGCCCTGACGCAGCGAAACGATCAATTCCCCCGCCTCGCTGCTCTCTGGGGTTGGTTGAAATACCTCCTTAAAGCTCCGGAGGAACGTGGCAAACGTGGGGTAGGTAGACTGACCCAAATCCCAGACCGCAGTGGCCCACTCTAACGCCTTCCCCGTAAGGAGAGAGCAGACGAACGCGATCTTACTCTCATCGGAGGCATACAGGTTAGGCTGCTGGTTTACAAAGAGCGTGCACTGTAACAAAAACCCCTTACATTTGGCGGCGGTCCCGTCGAATTTCTCCGGGAAGGCGAGCTTGGGGCTGGCGGTGACTGGCTGGGCCGCGGCAAGCTGTGCCGGTGGGGGGGATGCGGCAGGTGGTGGAGAAGTCCGCATGCCCTGGATGGCCTGAACCAGCTGATCGGTCAGAGCAGTCAGACGATCGAGTTGCTGTTGGTGATGAGTCAGCATCGTTGCCTGTGCTGACATCTCCGACGCGATCCGGGTGACTGTCGCTGGATCCGTTTGCGGCGAAGTTTTCTGTGACGCGGCGGTCGAAGAATCGTGAGACGGAGGATCCATATGCAACAGCTTTATTGAATCGGACAGTGCAAACAGGCTGTGGTCAACAACGGCAGACTGGCGTGGTGAAGACAAATCCGATAGAGTGGTCAAAGTCCATGCAAGGGGTCGGGGCAGGCGGCGATCAAAGACAGTAATCCGTGGGGGAAGCAAGGGTCGTAAAAGGGCAGGCAGCAAGGGTTCACACACGTTAATAGCAGTCCGGTTGGCAACAGAGAAACAGTCCGATAATAGTACGCTCAGGATTGGGGACATAGCCGGCAAAACTTCGCGAAGCGCGGGCCGACGAGGCACGCTAAAATGGCCGCCAGGGGGGGAAGTGACCCAGGCGACCCGGAACCGGAAGTGAGAGTCCCCAGGCACGGGATTGTGGGAAATGGAGTCAGAATTCGGGCGAGGGTTCCCGCTGGCGTGAGACAGGGGGAGCCACAGAGACCGCATTTGTGACAACTAGAGAATAAGTGTTCCCTATTCCCTAAGTGTTACCGGAAATATTCCAAGATTAAAAAGTCCTTATAAACATTCTTATAATTTATTAAATAAAAAAAGTAAAAATTAATTTTTTGAGATTTTTATCCCTTATAATGGACTGCTATGGTGCGCCAAGTTTGAACTTCCAAAATGCAGTTTAAATGCCACTTCAAACGATCTCAGCCGAGGAAGAAGGGTCTTATCTAGCGAAACGATCGATTATTTTCATAAAAATAATACAATTTATATACTTTTTAATGTCAAACGCTCATCTTGTCTTACTCTTCCTGAACTCAAGACAGTTAGGGTATGTCGAAAATCTCCGACCGTATTTTCTCCCTCAACTTCAAAATCGTCCTATATCGCTGTTTTACCTTTTTTGTTAAGGTTGTTTGATCTTCTTTGCATGTTCACTTTGCAAAAACTGGGTCGGTACTTCTGCAGGATGATTTTGAAATTTTTGAAGTTGAGGGAGAAAATACGGTCAGAGTTTTTCAACATACCCTAACTGTCTTGAGCCAGAATAAACAGAGTTCAAGGAGAGTAAGACAAGACAAGCGTTTGAGATTAAAAAGTATTCAAATTGTATTTTTTTAATGAAAATGGCCGATCGTTTTAGATCCTTCTTCCTCGGCTGGGATCGTTTACAACCACATTTGGGATCATTTGAAGCTGCATTTAAACTGCAATTTGAAAGTTCAAACTCAGAGCATCATATCAGTCCATTATATGGAGAAAAATCCTGAAATATTTTCCTCAAAAAACACGATTTCTTTACGGCTGAAGAAAGACAGACATGAATATCTTGGATGTCAAGGGGGTGAGTACATTATCTGTAAATTGTTGTTCTGGAAGTGAACTTCTCTTTTAACTTAATTAATTATTTATGGAAAAAATAACGCAATTAAAATATTTTAACGCAGTCAATGCGCTGGCCCCGCCGCTGTACATCATCTTCATACAGTTGACTGTTGACAAATAAGATGCAGGGCAACAACTTCATAAATGCAGTTATGCCCTAAAATTCAAAATATTAGTGCAAAAAATGCCCCTGTATTTGTTTTGTCTCATATTTATATATATATCACATATCACACAATAGGGCAGCAAGAGCAATATGACACGAGTGCGGATTTTGTCCCGATCTATCATGGGCTTAAATGTAATTAAACAGTTCAGTAAATAAGAAGTTGATATTGTTATATTTTATTATGTGTTTTTGCTCAATTTTGCAGAGAACATTTTAACTTTTGGAGCCATAGCAGAATTGTTGCATGTCTCTGACCAACACAGCGGTGTTTAGTTTCTTAATGAATCCGCGTTTTGAACAAATCGTGTGAATCAATGATTCAAAAGCCCATTCATAAAAAGAGCCATTTACTTAATTCCTGAATGAATCAGCCATTTGAACGAATCAAATCAAATGAGTGAATGATTCAAAGACATTTACCGCCACCAGCTTGCAGTTTTAGTTTCTTATTTAGATAATCTTTTCATAAAAAATAAAATAAAATAATAATAATAAATAATAATAATAATAATAATAAAAAAACATTAAAGGGATAGTGCACTGTAAAAAATAAACAATTTGTTGAGTCAGCTTAAAATAATTTGTTACACTGCTGCCTTAAAATTTTATGTTCAGTCAACTAAAATAAGTTTAGTCAACCTGAAATGTTAAGTTGTAGTAAGTAACAACTTAGATATTTGTGTTTGCTAAACTTAACAGATGGGTAAATAACCCAGCTGCCATAAAATTTTAAGTTGATTCAAATCAAATATCTAAGTTGTCACTTAGTATAATTTAACATTTCAAGTTGAATAAACTTTTTGAGTTGACTGAACTTAAAATTTTAAGGCAGCCAGGTTACAAATTATTTTAAGTTAACTCAACAAATTGTTTTTTACAGTGTGTTGGTAACAAAGCTGTTTTGGTTACCATGACTTTCATTATATGAACAAAAAAATACTGAGTTTCTCAAATTATCTTCTTTTATGTTCCATAGTTTACATTAGGTCATTGCAGCCTAAATGTTTATGCCTAATAAATTCTATGTTAAATCAAATAAAATATTTCTTTCTAAAACTACAGTTTGTAATATCTACTTGATACTTTCTCATTTAACACAAAAATAGCTTTAAATAATCTTTTGTGGGTATTTTCACTTTCAAATTTATTTTGCGATTAATTAGATTAATTAATCGACATATCATGTAATTAATTAGATTAAAAACTAAATTAACTTTCAGCTATAATATATATATATACATAATAGTTAAATCTCCTTAAAGCATCACATCTGGTAACCTGGGGGTCACAAGTGGGTGCTGTGGGTCCACAAAAATGTAAAATAATAATAATAAGTAAAAATTCAAAATTATATTTGTTTTCGACCTTAGACGTCTAACAGTACTGTAATGGTCATTAAGCAAATGAAATAGGCTTAAGAGTGATTAGTCACATGACATTTGCTTATGACTCGAAAACTGTTTCTCACAAGCAAACTGACAGATTTCAAATCACATGGCAAGGCAAGACGGCAAACAGATCACGTCCAGCAATTTCACAGGGTCTGTAACAGCAGACGTATCACTTTATTTTTTTCTTTACATCTGCAACATTCTTTTTTTAATTCACTTTTGTACCTAATTGCATTCCCCTGAGTTTCACTTTCATTCTGATCCAATAAGTCAAAATCCACAGATTTCAATTTCAGCTTAAGAGAGTGTGCGTATAGTTACACTCCATTTCCCTATTCTCATCACACTCTTCTCGCAGTGAGACACCAGGCTCGTAAATTAAATCAACTCTGAGTGGGCCAATGCTATTTTTACCACTATCATGAGACCGCCAGTCAATCCAGAGGATGAGGATGCTTCTAAATGAGATATAGGCATACCATATTCTAGGAAATGATAGAGCGGTAAACACAAACTTGCACTTTATTGCTAATCTCTCACTCTTTGTTGTGTATGAGAGCCATTTTTCCTTCCCTCTGATTTCCATGTTGACTGTGAAAGACTTTGAGGGCTGACCGCACAGCGCCGGTCACTGATAACGAGATAATCTGTCCCCCCGCACAGCGTGAGACTGGATGTGATGCATGGGAAGACTCAGTAGGGAGGTGGGACACCATTATAAGATTCATTATACCGACTTTTACACTCGTCGAGACCTTTACGTCTCTTCTGGCATTTACTGAAAGAGGGTTGCAGGCAGAGGTCAGATCTGTGCCTAGTGGTAATGGTCAAAGTTAGCAGACAGTGGACATATTTATTCCAAGCATGCTAAACTTAACATAGTGTGGTGGTCGTGGAATGTGTGAGCAAGTGTGCTCTTCTGCAGTGTTCTTACATACCACAAGACTACTGGCGCTCCATATGCTGTAAAGTAATCATTTTAATTGAAAATAATTAAAACAATTGAAAATAGTGTGTATCTGAACCCTTTCCAACAATGACTGTATGATTCTGTGACTCATATGCAACTATTACAGAAGGTTCAAACACTCACTGATGCGTCAGAAGGAAACACAATGCATTAAGGGCGGGGGGGGTGAAAACTTTATTTATTTGAAGATCAGGGTAAATGTAACCTATTTTGTCTTCTGGGTAACATGTAAGTATCTTCTGTAGCTTCTGAAGGGCAGTACTAAATGTAAAAAATATGATATTTAGGCAAAATAAGAACAATGTACACATCTTCATTCTGTTCAAAAGTTTTCACCCCCCGGGTCTTAATGCATTGTGTTTCCTTCTGAAGCATCAGTGAGCATTTGAACCTTCTGTAATCATATGAGTCCCTCAGTTGTCCTCAGTGTGAAAAGATGGATCTCAAAATCATACAGTCACTGTTGGAAAGGGTTCAAATACACAAAAATGCGGAAAATCCTAATAATTTATGGGAACTAAAGGATTTTTCTGAACAACAGCAGGCAGTTTGACTGCTCAGCACGATCACTAAACAAAAAATACATATATATATATCATTTAGGTAACAACACAATATTAAGAATCAATGATTCTTAATGAATGATGTGTTTTTCTAAGTCAAAAAGAACGAATCTTACACCAAGGCTGCACCTTTTTTTCAACATGGACGTAAGCCGTTTTCTGTGAATGGGTGAGACTTCCGGTTCATTTGCCTCAGTATACGGAAATAACAAAAAGAATAACAAAGTGCAGTAAACGGTAAAACTGTTTGCTCTACAAACAGTTCATAATTAAGATAATACATTAAACTAATATGGTAAAATATCAGCTTGCAATATCAAGCAGCAAAACAAGCTGTTTTAAACAGCTAAAAATAGCTGAAAGCGAATGTACATTAGATTTACAAATGGCCACACCCACTCTTACAGAAAAAATAAGGTGAATTTGAAAATGTATTTTGTGGCTACCTTTTTCCATACAATGAAAAACAGTAGTAACAATGGGCTATAGAGCTCCAAATTAATAAATGAACGAATGAATGAAAGCACCATAAAGGCACATAAAAGAGTTGTTCACCCATATGTGACCCTGGACCACAAAACCAGTCTTAAGATGCTGGGTTATATTCATAACAGTAGCCAAAAATACATTGTATGGGTCAAAATGATTGATTTTTCTTTTATGCCAAAAATCATTAGGATATTAAGTAAAGATCATGTTCCATGAAGATATTTAGCAAAATTCCTAGTTTAAATATATCAAAACGTAATTTTTGATTAGTAATGTGCATTATTAAGAACTTTATTTGGACAACTTTAAAGGCAATTTTCTCAATATTTTGATTTTTTTGCACCCTCAGATTCCATATATTCAAAACATTGTCATATCATAACAAACCATACACTGCCCTCCAAAAGTTTGGAAACACCCCTGGCAAAGCGTGGTTTTGGACGATATCAGCATAAATCCTTATCATTTTTTGATGTTGACTTGACATTATCATTGAAGACCAGCAATAATAATTTTCATTTTGATTACATAATAATGGCAATATATACACATGTCAAAGTCAGACATGCCCCTTTGCCAGCTGTGATGCCTGGTTACTGATTTAAACTTGGCCCAGGTTTTTAAAAGATTTTTGGGTCAGCACACCTTAATAGCTTCAACAACTGATTGCCAATTAAGTTTAGAATACAATGAATTTGGGCCCAGATTATGCAGAGCTGTAATAGCTGCTAATGGTGGATATTTTGATGAATCGAAAAAAAAAGTTTTTTCTATGTAATAACTGTGTATGTAATAAAACATGTTTTCGTAGTTTGTGCTGTCCCTTGTCAGTGCAAAATTAAAAAGGATTCATGCCAATATTGTCCAAAACCCCACTTTTCTAGGACGTTTCCAAACTTTTGGAGGCCAGTGTACATCAATGGGAAGCTTATTCATTCAGGTTTCAGATGATGTATGAAAAATGGACCCTTATGACTGGTTTTGTGGTCCATGGTCACAGGACACTTACTTTTGAATAGAACAGTCATCTGAGATACACAGAAAATGTGCAGAGCGGTGGTTCACTTGCAAGATCAGCTGGCTGAGATCAAGCTATGGTGTGTTTATTTTATCTGGCAGATATATCAGTGCCACCTAGTTATTAAAAATTTCAAAAGAGAAATTCATTCGGTTCTGTGTGTGGTACAGTAGAAGGCGGCCGTATGATTTCTGCGAGTGTGTCGTGTTCTGGCCACACGACTCGGTGCTCGCAATGAATTCCAATATTAGTACAATTATTCTAAGCAAGTGCAAGCAGCTCTTAAAAACATTAATGCAAATATAGTCGTTTTTTCCTCTAGTGATTTGTGTTTATTGTCATAGCGTGTCCTAAAACATGGCGGCGACTACCCAGAATGCAAGCTCTATATGCAAATTCTGTCATTTACTCACTCTCATGTAGTTTCAAACCTGTACGACTTTCTTTCTACTGTGGAACACAAAAGAAGACTTCCACTGCGTGTAGAAAAATATCTGTAAACGAAACTTTGATTCTTGTCTGCTCATTGGTTCTTGTTTGACACCTATCCAGTCACGTTGCAGTAAAATAGAATATTTGAGAACAGATGGGAAGGTTTTTACTGAATAACAATTAAAAAATAATATACAGACTAATATATAAAAAAAAAAATCAAATAAAATATTTTTATTATTTATATTTATTTTTATTATTAAACATAAAATGTTAGCAATGCAGCACATACAATTTTCACAAACAACTGTCAGTATACCATAAAGTCCTTGAAATAGCAACCAAACCCGACACGCACCCAATCGAGAGATAAGACGCATTAAATAAAGACATAAATAATTCCCTTCACCAATTAATCCCTTATTGATTCATTAATCTAAAAAGCCCATTCAAATAAAGCATGTCTGAAATGAGCGCTCATTAGACAGCAGATCTCGCACTTCATTTATATTGCAGATGCGCTTTGCTCCATGCCACACACGAGAAACCTCTTCATCTAACGTGCAGCCCTTCCCCTCAAAACACTGCAAAATATCAGCTCGCTGTTTGAGCAGAGAAAATGAAGCCTCCCGCCCGCCATATTCTGATAGCTTGTGTAAATATACAGAGGGACCGACGCATGCAGTGCAAAGAGGGAAATAGAAATGTCACATTACATTTGGTTAAACAGGCACATGGAGATTTGAATGGCAGGAACAAGAGGTAAAATAAGACCATAGAGGACAATGGGTTAATTGCATGTCTTTCACACAAATGGATTCCATAGGAACCTAAAGCAAAGCTCAAGATTTAATTTAAATTAAAGGATGAAAATAGCTGGTAAATTCTTGTTTTCTTCTTTCTGTTTAACTGAATAGCCTATGTTCATTCTAACACTTGTTGGAATTGTTGCAGTACCATCAATAATCCTCTAGGTGGCACAGGATTGTCATTACAGGAATGGTTGAGGAGAAATATCAGTATCTGTTGAGGCTAAAACCAAGTTGCCTATTAATTCAAAAATAATTGTTTCCTCGCTCTACGAACCTTTAAACTCAGTTGGGAGTCTCTAAACAACAGCATAAAAGACTGTCACTGCTGCCCTAGTATTCATTGTGACCATAACACTCTCCCAGGAACCAATTAAAGAGACTTATCGCACTTGTCTTCATACATTTTAGATTATGTCTCTGCTAATAAAGTTCTAAAAAGTCGTTCCACACATCACCAAGAGACAAAACCGAACGCCTGGATAACTTCTACATGGAAATGAGTCTTGTTCACTTCATCCTTTGCCAAGACGGGATGTCGAACTTCGTCTAAAGAGACATTGCATGGTCAACCGTGAAAATCCTTGTTCGTGCCAAACTATCAGATTTAAAAGATAAATTCCATTTCCATGGAAGACTTTGAAGCCACAGTTGTACTTCTGTTGGAATGACCTGACTAAGATAAAGCCGTGTACATGTTTGATGTTAATTTGTAAATAGTCTAATGGAATAAAGCTAATTTAAAAGTTAAAACTAAAAGATACATCAACCATGCATAACAAATGCTCACAGGAAAAAAAAAAAAAAACAGCACTGACTCTTATTAAACAAAGCACAAGTCTCTTATGTGCTTCCCTCAAGTGCAGTAAGTGTAAAACTCACCATATGTCGGTGATAATTAATGCGTACAAAACTCAGTGTACAGCAACTTAAATTAAGCATTACATTTTGCAAAACACAAGCTTTATATTTGCTGTAGAAAAGCTCTTGAGACCTGCATGCAGATTTCAAAGCAGCTAATTCTGTGTGCACAAACCACCAAGGAAGAAATTCATCATCACTTTTCATCTCGTCCCCAAACTCCACAGACATATCTTGTATCTGCAATTTTTCGGTCAGCTGAAATCCTGACCACAGCGAGAAATTAATGACACAGTCTAGCATGACTTTGCCCACGTATCACATGCCTCGTCCCCCTGCACAAAGGCACCAGCTGAGCCAGGGTCACGATGATCACGTGATTTAACACCTGTGCTTGTGTGCAAACCCGATTTTAAATCCAATATAAAATGATGTTTCTCGTTCAACAGTCTTGCAGGGTAGTGTGTATGTTAGTGGGTGGGTGTGTGTTAACAATTAGTCCTGTATTTGCACTGCGCCTGTCTGCGCAAGTGTGTCAGTGTAATATTCTGTTGAACCAGTGTAATGTGTTAGCATGCGTTGACTTCTATTGCCACAGGAGTCATTATCTGGCATAGAACTCTGCTGGATAAGGCTGTAAACATATCATTAAACAGACTGCAGGTCACCAAAACAACATGGAAACTTCCTATTTCCATAATCAATGTAACAATGCACATTGAGAACTAGCTTACAGGATCTTTTGAAACTGTGTTTGCTATCACACCAATTTCTGTAATTGTATAAAGCAGGATGGGTGTTTAACTCTACTAAACATCAAAGAATTCATCAAATCAGTTTGAGGTCTTTTTTTTAACTAAAATGATGTAACTTCCTGGATATCATTTACTTTATAAAGAGAGAGGAAAGAGAGAGGAGGACAGGATCGGGAAATGTCCGCAAGCCAGGATTCAAACTCGGGACGCCCGAAGCACAACACAAGGCTATCGGCTGTATGAAAATTTATGTAACTAATTAAGGCTGTCACTAACGAGTAATCTGTCGATTATTCTGATGATTAATCGGCTAATTGGATCATTTTTGTAATGATAAAAATAGACCTAAGTGAACAATAGCCTTTAAAATGACGTAAAATACACATACAATAGCAATGGTAATAAAAACGAGTTTAAATAAGGTATCAAAAGCAAAAGTAATCACATGGTTTTATTGAACAAAACTGTTCAAACACATAGGCATGTTCATACGCATTATATCAAATGTCTGCAGAGGGCCCCAACGGCCTGACGATTGTTTTTACACTTTACTGCGCGATCTAATCCTTGCTTAATACTGACTCAAATGCCCACCTAATCTTTAAAATTAGGCTATTTCTTTATAACAGAAATGCTGCAGCCACTGAGTGAGGGTTTAAACTTTTTGTTTTGAAATCATGATGGACAGCATAATTGAGTAAGACTGACATGTCATATGTGTTGGCGTAGGTTTATAAATCATAGGCTTACAAATCTGATTAAATGGCGCAAGTTGCGTTTTCAGATGAACGTCATAATAAGCCCAAACTTACAACAAAGAGCAGAGATGGAGTTTGAGACACTCCACACATGTAAATGATAAGTTTGTGTAGCAGTATTTACTGTGAATGCAGTCACTTTGATACCCACTTAAGTATGTAACCTACACACATGTAAATAATTAAAAAGCATATATTAAACCTTCATCGCATATATTTAACTTAATCGTAGCGTTTGTGAATTCTTAATAGAATAGAACTTTATTATGACTTTTAAATGGGTTTAATATGTGGAATGCACCACTTCGGGCATTTTGGCCGATTACTCGACACGGACAAAAAGCAATCGAGGATTTTTTTAATGGAATACCTGAGTAGGATCGAGAAATCGTTGCAACAACTGTAACTTTTTTTTTTTTTTTTTTTTTTAACTTTTTACATTTTTCTTCGTAAGTCACAGCCTACTTGAAATATGCTAGTTATCTTTTGATACAAGAAACAAATGTAAGTGCACTAATTAATAATACAATTGATACATTTTCACTTATAAGGACAAGACTATAATATTAAATGAAATACAAGAAGTCAAAGTGGGGGTGACTGTGAGTGTTTGGGGGCAATTGTAACACTGAAAAATAAATCACATTAACCCAGTGTATCTCAAATAAATGCCAACCTCAAAGTAATTTACCGCTGTAGTGTCTAATGATGTTGCTCAAGATTTTTTTGTAGATGTCAGGCATCATATATGCATTCAAAAAATAAAAGTCTATTTTCGCAGAAGACTATAACTATTCTAGTTTTAATTAATTAAATATACATTTTATTCAAAAACATTAATCAGCTGATAAGTCAAGAACAGTCTTTAATGAAATGGTACAAAATAGCCATATTAACAGAATAACTTAATTAGATCATATGGAGAAAATATTCATTGCATTTTTAAAACGATTTAACACATTAAAAGTGTAGTTCACCCAAAAATGAAAATTCTGTCATTAATTACTCACCCTCATGTCGTTTCAAACCCATAAGACCTTTGTTCATCTTCAGAACACAAATTAAGATATTTTTAATGAAATCTGAGAGCTTTCTGACCCTGGATAAGCAGCAAAGCAACTGACACGTTCAAGCTACAAGAATTTTTTTGTGCACAAAGAAAACAAAAATAACTTTATTCAACAATTTCAATGATTAACCCAATGTTACAATTGCCCCCGATGTTGCAGCCATGATAAAATCTTGTATGCTAGCTAGCCATGCCTATATTAGCATAGGTTGTTCATGTTAATTTTTTATCCTAGAGATAAAACGTATATAAGTTTAAATTCGCAGTTATCTAAACTTTAGGCAGCAGAAAAAAATACTGTACATCCAAAAAGTAACTTTATACCTCAAATTCAGTATTTTGTTGAAAATTTCTGCCAAGGTAAAATGATCATACTCCTTTTCCACAGGTGAAGAGACAATCCTACTGAGCATGTGCATATTAAGTGTCATCACCCTAGCTTGTTTGTGATTGGAGGAAATGAGTGTGTTACAACTGCCCCAGGTCTTCCCTATAACATTTTAAAATCATGTTTTTTCCTGATTCCTTTTTTGAGCATCATTCGTTTGATAACAGCATTGTTGTTTTGACATCGACTTATATGTTTTCGAGTAACTGGAGACCCTGTAGTGTTTTCTCAATTTGCGTAATTGCCACTGCTAGCTAAAACAGCCACGTGTCCATCGGTTCATAGACTGCTCATACACTAATCACTGTATTCTATTATTTTTCATTGCCTTTGGACATATATTATTAACATGAATGTGCAATAACATGACCCTTTAATTTACTAACATGTAGCTTAAAGGCTTGCTGAATGCATCAAGAACTATGCAAGATAAATTCTGCAAAGATTATGGCGAGGTTAAAAAATCAGTTTCTCTTGTGTGGTATCTCTACATGCATCCATAAATCTGAGCTTTCACTGATTAAATAGCTCTCATTGAAGAGGAATGTCATAAAGCACATATAGCCTTTATTATTTCAGTGATAATTATCACATTGATGGCAACAGATGTTTTTAGAGCCATCTGAATGTCTAGCTGTAAGTATATAAGAATGTAAATGTTTGTCAGGGAGTATGTGTAAGCTGATATATAACCCGTCAAGAACCAGATATTACTTAAACGAGATAGCCGAGAGTCCGGATGTTGGAGGGAGCCAGTGATAAGAAGGTTTCTACACAATTTAGAATGTTTATATTGAGCATAGCACTTTTTTAAATTCATCCTCATTATTTGTATGAAAGTTTTAGTCACCGAGTTAGAAAGAAAAAACCTAAACATTTAGCTTATGCAAACCGCGAACGTCAGGCCTAAATATCCTATAGCGTGAAAACACTCCAGCTGTGTCCTCATTTTAACTTTAGGTTCATGTGACTTGAATATTTTCTAATATTTCCTGCCCATTTTTCAGTGGTACATCAAAAACAAATAAATCAACGGTTGTGTTTGCAGTACAGTGGCTGTTCTGTGGAATTCACTCTCACGCTCATCTCAGCTATGTGTGGACGCCTTGTTTTGGATGAAAATCGGAAATAAATTTGGGCAGATCACAGTCGCTGCAAGCACTTCACACAAACAAATAAATCATTATGAACAATCACTTGGTGAACAAACCTAGTTAGTGCTGCATTTCAGTTATGCCTGGGTTTGTTTTTGAAGCTTCAGATGATTTTGTGGCTCAGAATTTGTGAGGTGACGATATATTTTGTAATTTTGTATTTTGGACGGTAGTACACTGTTGTCTTCCCACAATAACGATTAACTGATTTGTTAACCACCATAGCCAGCAAGAACATGCATCTGGGTGGTGGTAACCTAGAAAAATTCCAGATTCAGGCCCTTCAGTCCATATACTATACACATTTTGCTTTTAAGCAAGGCACTTGACTTTAATACTAAAACTTTAATTTCAACAGTTGTGTCCTGGAAGTGAAAATACACCAACTGATTTTTAGTGATAATGTATAAACCTCTCAAGATGGACCAACTGTGCGCTTTGAGGTTGTTAATCGATGGTACGTGTCTCTGTAAGCCCAAGTCAGTGTTAATTTAACTACACTACTCATAGTCCCAGAGAGAGATAAACCACTTGTAAAGAATTGTGGATGATGTCTTTTTTATGCTCTGAAACTAGCTCATTTATATAGCACATTTCATACACAGCGGTAATTCACCATTTTGTTTCAATGTGAAAAATATAAAATGAAAAAAAATAGTTATCATGAAAAGGATCAAAGAAATAACATTTAAATATCTGAATATTTTGCAATAAACGTCAAATATATTTCAATACAGAATAACTTATCTTTCTATTGTGCAGCTGTTTTGTAAATGCTTTGTTGTTTAAACCTTTCTTTTTTTGATGAATAGAATAGGAAAAGATTATTGAGTTGTTTTTTGAAAATAAAATGGGAAAAATCTCCTAGAACCTAGTATATTTGTACTTCAATTTGGATAAAAAGCATCACCTGAATGACAAATGAATGACTGCGTGTGCATGTGTATGTTTGTGTGCACAGTGAACAGGTTCAAAGATTGTGCTCTGCGTCACAGGAGCTTTAATGTGAAACCACAAATCCTGTCAGAACATATTATTCAATTTTCCATCAGGACTACCACGATTAGATTGATTAAACTTGGCTACAGACTTTGAAACAACAAACCATGCATTTGAATCAATACAATTAAATAATTTTGGACCAGACTCACTTTATATTCTCTGAATCCCCTTTGACATCTTGAGCAGTGGTTGTACAGGCACGTTCCTCTCTCTTGATAAAAAAAGCACCTTGGGATGAAAAGCAGCTTGAAGATGATATCTTAAGCCTAATGACAGATAGAATGATCAGAATCTAATTTTCATCAATTTGACAGGTAAATCATGTAAATCTTGTGATTTTTTTACTACATACAGCTGAAGTCAAAAGTTTACATACACCTTGCAGAATCTTCAAAATCTTAATTAGAGGGATCATACAAAATGCATGTTTTGTTTTATTTAGTAGTGACCTGAATAAGATATTTAACATAAATGATGTTTAAATATAGTCTGCAAGAGAAAATAATAGTTGAATTTATAAAAATGATCCCATTCAAAAGTTTACATACACTTGATTCTTAATACAGTGTTGTTACCTGAATTTTTTTTTTTTGTAGTTGTCCATGAGTCTTTTGTTTGTCCTAAACAGTTTAACTGTCCACTGTTCTTCAGAAAAATCCTTCAGGTCCCACAGATTCTTTGCATTTTCAGTATTTTTGAGTATTTGAACCCTTTCCAACAATGACTGTATGATTTTGAGATCCATCTTTTTACACTGAGGACAACTGAGAGACTCATATGCAACTATTACAGAAGGTTCAAACACTCACTGATGCTCCAGAAGGAAAAATAATGCATTAAGAGCCCGGGGTGTAAACCTTTGAACAAAATGAGGATGTGTACATTTTTCTTATTTTGCCTAAATATCTTTTTTTTTTTTTTTTATTTAGAAGCCTTTAGAAGCTACAGAAGATACTTACATGTTTCCCAGAAGACAAAATCAGTTGATCAAAAAGTATACTAAATAAAAAAATATCATGCATTTTGTATGATACCTCTTATTTTAATAAAATAATTAACATTTTGCAGATTCTGCAAGGTGTATGTAAACTTTTCAGTAACACTGACACAATGACAGTGAGATTATAGTTGAGTTTTATTGCAAAATCACCAACAGCTCATCTAAAAATCCACATCTCAGTTCCCACTGATGATGAAACAAACATATAGATTCATATTTCATGACTGGATGAAAGTGTATTTTATGACTCAAGGGAGAGTATGTTTACATACACTTTAACGTTACATTAATACACGTGCTTATGCAAGGGTTCAAAGTCTCACTAGGCCTACTTTTTTTCAGAAAATGCAAAAATAGCTCTTATATATCAAAGAACACAAGACATATGTCACAAAAACATACAAATATGAGTGAAGTTTATGCAAAATAAATGTTTACACTTGTTTTGTTTTTTTTCTGGACAGACGCTTTACCTTGCCAGTATTTACCGCCTCAGACGCTGCTCATTAAAATGAAAGATGAGTTGAGGCGCGTCAGGCTAAAGAAACAGTTTAAAACGTTGAGGCTTTCTGTCAAGTTCAACTAAGGCTGTGAAACTGATTAATCAAAACTGACGACCGCACACTGACAAGAATGCAGGCGAAGTTTGTTTACCCAACTCTCAGAGTGGACAGTGAAATTTAATGTCAGATTTTATGTCAGTACTGACTGCGCCCTCTGCTGGACATTAACGCTTTCGTTCCATAGACTCGTTCATAGTGGCGTCGTTACAAAACCAAGTTATATGCCTTGCTTGTATGACTATTTTGGGCATGATAGGAGTTAAAAAAAACATAAGGGGTTAAGCGATAGAGATGTGTAGGCTTGAAACAGGGGTTGTTATCTTGCCAAACATCTTCCAGTAGCCTACTACGAAGCATCATATGATCTTTGTAAGCATGTGACCACAAAGTAAAACAGCCATACTCTCTATTTAATCTTTTTCCTTTGGGTCATTTATCTTAGTGTCATGTCTGTGTTTTTTCTGTTGTTTTTTATGAACATTTGCCTCAAAGCATGCATTCCTCAGTCCTTTCTGAGTGATAATTTTAATAGTCTGTATCATCCAGTAATCAGTTTATGTTACATTTTGTGACAGTCATGAAGAATTGGCTATGCTTTGCAATTGAACATATGTCACAAAATGAAATGCAAATTCATTTTTAATTGCTTTGGATATCAAAAACAACATAAAGAAACACAAACAGCTTTCAGTTCTACCGGAACACAGAATAAACCAATCAACTTGTGCTGATTACTATGAATGAAGACATGCATTATTAACATGAATGAATCCACATGTATCAACAAATGCAAATTACCTTCCATAATCAGCAGACTTAGAAAAGAGAAGCATGAACCAACTGTGGAGTAATGAGTCGCACCAAATTGGCAGTTGAGTTGGGAGGTTTTGAAGAGTTTTCCATAATTACACTGCTCCTTGAACAAAGCCTTCACCATTGATTTGAGTGAATTATTCATATCAGGGCGCAATAACGCCAAGGTTAGTGCTGTTTTTCATCTGACCTTGTCATGGTGAAAGTTATACTTTAGGCCATAACAGAGGACTATAAATTTTTTTAGGCCAAGGACCCCTTGAGAGATTGAGCATCATTACATACTTTGCTATGACACTTACATCACAAAGCCATTCAAATCTTTAGTCTTATACTCTGTATCATTTATTAATGTTTCATATTTTCCAATACACTGTGTGACGAAAGTGTATGTACGTAATAGATCCATTGTAAATAGCAGTAAAAAAGTATAAAGTGTGTGGTACTCAATATATAGCATATAGTAATTATGTCATATGATAAGCTGTATGATGCTCTTTACCAGGCTAAGGCCATGACTAAAGATGTCAGAGTGACTGAAGATCATTTGGTCATTGGTCGCCCATTCAAATCACAAGACATGCAATCAACCTCAGGCTAAGCCACCGTAACCACTAAATGTTCTTCAGTCAGTTTAATTTTATGGAGGCATAAACATAAACATGCTCACATGCTCACATGCACACACACATTGTTACCTCAGATTCCCACACATTGTAACAAAGACTGTGGTTCTGATTATGTCTTTGTGAAAACTGAAGTGTGAAAACTGTGACATTTGAACAGTTTTTGAGGTTGATACGGTGGATTTATGACAGCAGTAAATGAGCGTGCACAAGAGAGAGAGAATGAGTGTGTGAGAGCACAATGAAGTGTGAGAAGAAAGAGCATGAACACATTTATGTTCTCCGGTGGAGTAAAAGAGACTCAAGGCACTGTAAATGTTAATGTACAATAATTTGTATAGTTTCAGTTCAAATCGTTGCTTATGTATGCTTATATGTACACTACCAGTCAAGTTTTTGAACAGTCTGATTTCTCAGAAGTCTCTTCTGCTCACCAAGCCTGCATTTATTTGATCCAAAGTACAGCAAAAACAGTACAATTTTTAAATATTTTTTACTATTTAAAAATACTGTTTTATATTTGAATATATTTTAAAATGTAATTTATTCCTTTGATTTCAAAGCTAAGTTTTTCGCATTATTACTCCAGTCACATGATCCTCTGATTTGCTGCTCAAAAATCAGATAAATAATCAGATAAATAATCAGAAATGTTTTGTAACATTATAAATGTCTTTATCATCACTTTTGATAAATGTAAAGCATCGTTTATAAATAAAAGTATTATTTTTATAATTAATAAATTACAAAAAAATAAAAAAATAAAATAAAAAATTATACTGACTCCAAGCTTTTGAATGATATAGTGTATAATTTTACAAAAGATTTTTATTTCAGATACATGCTGATCATTGGATCTTTCTGTTCATCAAAAAGTAAAAATCCTGAAAAAATGTATGCATATTAGAATGATTTCTGAAGTATCATTTGACACTGAAGACTGTAATGTTAATGATGCTGAAAATTCAGCTTTGATCATGGGAATAAATTACATTTTAAAATATATTCAAATTGAAAGCAGTTGTTTTAAATAGTAAAAATATTTAGCAGTATTACTGTTTTTTTAAACTGTGATACTGTGATTTTTATTACATTTTTCGTAAAATAAATTTACATTTAAAATTATTTTGAACTTTATGTTCATCCTGAAAAAATATATCAAAGTTTCCACAGAAATATAAAACATTTTCAATATTTATAATAATAATAACAACCACTATTTATAATTGAGTACCAATATAATTGAGCACCAAATCAGCATATTACAATGACTGAAGGAACATGTAAAAACTGGCTGCTGAAAATTCAGCTTTGCCATCACAGAAATAAATGACACTTTCTTTAGACAACAGTTCCTTTAAATGTTAATAATAGACTATAACTCTTTTTATTTTATTTTTTTTAAATATTATTATATACATCAAACATAAATACTGTACCCATTTTGCATGCACAGTCACACATCTGATTTGTAAGATTTGTAAGTATTTATAAAATTCACAAATGCATGCAATAAAGTAAACTTTTCTTATCAATATCCTTCCTACTCTACAGGGGTCATCTGGAAGAGCAACGTTAAGAAACTTTTTTTTTTTTTTTTTTTTTACCTGTGGAAAAGAAGTTTCCAATCTTCGAAGAACATACTCGGTTCTCTCCTGAAAAGTGTTCCCTCAATTCTAGACAAGATGATGGAGTGCCTGTTTTTACAGCATTGGCGCCGATACTTGTTTAAGGATGTGTGCTGTGGAGATAAGACTTTAGTTTTAAAGTGGGCACAAATTAATGTTAGGCTTTACCTGTTAATAAAACATAATCCATAAAAGGGCTGGGCAGAAGATCAATTTAACAACTAATCTATACAGCTTTATAACAGTGATAATGCACAGCCGATCTTAAAAGCTTAGACAACAACACCTAGGTATAGGTATGGGTTTAATTTCCAGTGAGTGCATTAACTAATGTATGCATTAAAGTCACTTTGGATAAATGCATCTGCAAATATTGCTTAAATGGAAATGATTAAACTATAACAGGTCTAAGATGTGCATGCAACAGGTAGCAACTCAATGACAGCAGATAAAGAAATGAGTTTGGAGCTCCTTACTGTGATGGACTGCACAAATGCATAATAATTTTTTTCTCTTAAATATTGAGTGTGATGGGTGAGCTTGGAGAGAGGACTCTGAAAGGGTGGAGACAAACCATCTCTTCAAACAGCCGTACAGAAGGAGACAGACGCGCAGAATACGCACAGAAGCTCCAGCTTTTGGGCACTTATATGTACTAAAACAGTATCTCAAGAGACTAAGGAAGCATCGGCAAACCGAATGAAAAGCAAAGCAGATGACAACGAGGCGACAACTGAGACCCGAGGGAAGCTTTGACAACTTTAAACGATTTGGATATGAAGTAGAGCGCTGCGTAAAACCTTGCGTAATCGTGCGCAGATCATAATAAGAAGACAACTTTTCATAGTTTTTCTTTTCAAGCAAAAAGTTTTTAAAGATGAACACCTCGGATATTCTTTGCGATTCCGAATTTGCAAATTCGTCCAACTCTTCGTGTGTGAACCAAACCGTCCCGTCGTACAGCATCATTGACATCGCGACCTTCATGCACATCTTCCCCACTATCTATGGCATTCTGTGCTCGGTTGGAGTTCTGGCTAACGGTTTGGTGATCTATGCTGTGGCATCATGCAAGAAGAAGATGGTCTCTGATATTTACGTGCTGAATCTGGCCATCGCTGATCTGCTTTTCTTGTTGGTGATGCCCTTCAACATCCATCAGCTTGTCAGGGACAGACAGTGGGTCTTTGGCCACTTCATGTGTAAAGCTGTGGTGGTGGTGGACGTCAGCAACCAGTTTACCACAGTGGGCATTGTGACTGTTCTCTGCATTGACAGGTAAGAGTTGCATGCTTTCGGGAAGTCAGAACGATATTAACGCAGTGGCCTATTGCTGCGTTCATACTGTATTTACCCAAACTATAGGCCTGAATCTATAAAATCACAAATAAGATCTCGCTGCTATTTCATCAGTTAACTTTTCTAAAAACAACAACAACCAAACAAAAAATGAAACAGCGCTCCTACTAAATTATGAAAAAGTTATGTTTAAATGTTCTCTGTACATTCCAAATGTCCGTTAAAACCTTTTTCCCGGGAACATTAAGGCAACATTAAATTTTTCTAATGATGCAAACATAATGGGATAACGTTAGTTTTAAATATTCTATGAACGTTCTGAAACAAGACGCAACATTTATAAAAACGTTAGATGTCCGACTAAAACATCGCTGTACTAAA
Source organism: Labeo rohita (assembly GCF_022985175.1). Classification (NCBI taxonomy): domain Eukaryota; kingdom Metazoa; phylum Chordata; class Actinopteri; order Cypriniformes; family Cyprinidae; genus Labeo; species Labeo rohita. Next base: position 18,549,774 of record NC_066882.1, on the reverse strand, counting down.
AAGTTCCTTGAACAGTGTATAAATAATGTTCTTGTGCTATTATTAAAAAAAAAACAGATAAACAAAGGACCGTTTTATAACTTTGAGAGAACCTTGCCAAAATTCGGAGGATGTTTTTTGTTAGTTGAGTCTCATCTGCACTTTCAGAACAGATAAACAACTTCCGGCTGAGATTTGCCCGTTCCAAAGCTGTAAATCAAAAGTGTGAAGTCAGATATTTCTTATTATAGATGCTCATTACTGTAAACAGTAATTTTAAATAAAAATCTTGAAATTACTACAATACATAGATTTGTAATTATTATCAGCATAAAAAACTATTTACTAAGATTTAATACATTTTCTGCATTTTATGTGAAACACCACTTACTATAAAATATAAATGTATAATAATACATACAATAAAATTGCTTGCTTTGACCTGTGACATGTTTTCGTTTAGGTTTAAATCAATACGGTCAAGATAATAAATGTGCTTATGAAGTTTTGAGGTCAAAAGGATTGAATTCTTTATTCAAACTCTAATTACAGAGCACAGACTATTTTCCCCAAAGTGTATGAAATTACAGCTCAGCTGTTCATCACTGTTAATCAGAGTCTAATCTAGATGTTCCACTGAATGTATGCAAAGAAAAAAAAAGAAAAGACTGAAATCAATGCGGCTCTCACATCCATGAGATCCCTGCTACATGACCTTGAAAAATGAAGCACGCTGCATCGATCATTTTTGTATCTTAAGTCTGCAAGACTGGATTACAGCAACAACAACTAGTGTGTGACTTTGAAAAACCCTTTTACTTATATTTATAGCACACAAAAGCACTTTAACACACAATATCTCACCGCATACAAAGGGTCTGCATAAAATACAGAGCGCAGAGGAGAGTTTTTGCTTAGTTGTTAGTGTCAAAGACATATGAGTCCCCCAGAAGGCCTCTGCATGATTAGGTGATAAAGCTTTACTATAACACTTTTTCATATAGTGTCATTGTTGTAGTCCCAGAAGGAGTTCTGTTGGTTTTTACTGGGTCACATGCTTTAGGTTACTTCTCAGAGCATCTTAGCTGCACATTTTCATTATCCCTTTGCTAAGCAATATAATCTCACATTGTATTTAAAATAAAAATTCTAAAGTCTACTGTAGCAATATATTAAACATGAAGCTAGACACTTTCTCTTTCCTTTATAAGAAATGGCAAGGGAACAAAACAAAGATTGTTGTTTGACTAGAGTAAATGAGAGCTGTAATACTTGATGAAAAATGTGAAAAGCTGGTGTCTGTGTTTGGAGTATTCATGAGTAAAGTCACATCTCTTGATTTTATACACAAGCTTATTATGTGATTTCTAGAAACCTAGAAGAATACAAACACAGCACATGTGTTTCTTAGAAAGCTGTCACTTGCTGTGCTGTTTTGCAGCTCTAGTAGCATGTGACCTGTATGCTTTCCAAGAGTCAAGAGGAGTCAGCTTTATTTGTATAGCTTCTTTGAAAATACATATTGCTCCAATGTCTTTATACCCACAGTGAGCAAAACAAAGCAGACTGTGGCAAGATGCTAGAATGAGGAAGAAACATCGGGAAGAACAAGACTCCATGGAGGGCCATGTAGTGTGTATTTTACATAAATGTACACTGCCATTCAGAAGTTTGGGATCAGTAGAACTTGTAATGCTTTAAAGAAGCCAACGCTGCATTTATTTAATAAAAAATACAGGAAACAGTAAAATATCAAAATGTTATTACAATATAAAACAATGGTTTCTATAATTTAAAATATAATTTATTCATGTGATGCAAAGATGAATTTTCATCAGCATTTACTCCAGTCTTTAAGTTTCCTGATCCTTCAAAAATCATTCTAATATGCTGATTTATTATTTGAATTAATAACATTTGCTGTCAAATATTTTTTTGCAACCTGTGATATTTTTTCAGGATTCTTTGAATAAAAGTTAAAAAAGAACAGCATTTATTCAAAATATAAATCTTTTCTAGCAATATCTTTGCTATCAATTTAATGTTTAGCAATTTACCACATCCTTGCTGAATAAAGTATTCATTTCTTTCAAAAAAAGAAAGAATAAAGATTTGAAGAGTTCAGATGCAAAACCAGCTAAATCCATCTGACGTCTTTCTTTAAAAAAAGCATTTTTATCAGGCTCAGATGTATAGGTTTCTATGTAAGTACCGGTACTTCTGATTGGGCTGAGGCTGGGATTTTAGTGAGTTTGAAGAAAAAGTATTTGATGGACGTATAATATGTGTCGAGAGCATTCACTCAGTATCATTATCTCATTTTTGACTGAGATGGCTTTTAGCTGGTTTTGCATCTGAACTCTTCATTTACTGACACCAAACTTTTGAACGGTAGTGTATAGTTACAAAAGATTTCTATTTTAATTAAATGCTGTTCTTTTTAACCTTTTATTTATCAAAGAATCCTGAAAAAAGTATCACAGTTTCCAAAAAAATATTAAGCAGCACAACTGTTTCCAGCATTGATAATAAATCAGCATATTAGAATGATTTCTGAAGGATTGTGTGACAGTGAATACTGGAGTAATGATGCTGAAAATTCAGCTTTTTTCATCACAGGAATAAAATACGTTTTACAGCATATTAAAATGAAAAACAGGTCTTTTAAACTGAAATAATATTTTATAATTATGCTGCATTTTTAAATGCAGTCTCGGTAGGGGACTTCTTTAAAAAAATATCTGACCCCAAACTTTTGAATAGCAGAGAACATATGCCAAATTTTAAACAGCTACATAAAATTTTAAATATAATTCACATGTTTATTTAATGAAGCATTATTTAATAATGTGTTTAAAATTTGGGCAACATATAAACTAAAAAAATCTTTTTACTGAATAATCTTTAGTGAAATTTTAAGATTATCCTTATTTGAACTTTTACAAAGTTATTTATGCTACAGTATAGTTTGAGTGTCTCTCTGTTTTGCATTAATATAATAATAACCCTGCATTTAAGCATTTAATAAAGTTAAAATGGTGAATTTACTTTTGAAATCTCATAAAAATCAAGATCTTTTTCTCCCAGAAATCAGAAAATAGATCAAATAGAGATCAAATGACTTTCGCTTTTGTCTCTTCTCAATATTTTTCTCTGGAGAAAAAAAGACCCTATTAATCTCACAAGTCTGCTTTGTACAAAGTATCAGAAGACATCTTAATCACATCACAAATTGTGCTCAGAAGTCTGCTAAAGAGATCAGGTTTCAGTATGAACTCAAACACTCATCAGATTTAAAGTCAATTTATCCAAGCTCAATATCCATACTACTAGCTGTATGGTCTTATTATTAAAGGGGTCATCGGATGCAAAGTTCACTTTTACATGTTGTTTGAACATTAATGTGTGTTGGCTGTGTATGTACAAATCTACCCTATAATGAAACAAATCCATGCAGTGGTTTTTAATTAATCTGTAAAAATAATATCCCCTTTTTCAAATCAAGCCATTCTCAGATGCCTGTCGGTGTGGCGTCACACCCACAGAGGCCGCTCCCACGATAGTTGATTGACATGAGTGTCTTACCCCAGATCAGCTGTAACAGTCCGACCTCCATTGTTTCGTTGCCAGAGCAGGGGTGTAAGTTAGACAAGAATATCTCAGATTGAGTGATTGAGGTGTTGCTGGATGTAGTAATGAATAGTGGTCATCGTTTACTCCCAACATCTGAGCCACTGAAGATGCAGTGGATTACGTTTGTTTGTGAAGGGAATGCGCCTCCCGATCTACATAAATGTGTCTATGTTTGTGCAAATCATTCGTGATGCAGCTTCACTTACAGCAGAGGTAAGTATAAGGGTTTTTTTATGAATCTCTGCAATCACATTTCCTAATAACATGCTAGTTAGCAAGATTCGTGGCTAAATGCACTAAATGCGGCTAGAGTAAACAGTCTCTCAGAGCACAGCTGGTCACTCCACAGAGAGAAGAGAGGGGCGGGGCGAGCAGAGCTCATTTGCATTTAAAGGAACAATCCATCAGAATGGGTTGATTTTTGCAGAGCTCATTTTGAGGTAAAAAGTGTGAAAAGGGAGCTGTTTTACAGTACCATTGAGAATTTTTAACCGAAGTATATTATAGACTTTTCATTAAGACTCTAAAGAATCATATCAACTTGTGGAAAATTGGCATCCAATGACCCCTTTAAGCAATTTTGGAAGATTTGATACAGAGTAACTAAAAAAAAGGAGTTATTAGTGTGTTATTGAAAGAGCATCTGTTGACATTACTTTGAATAATGTGATTTATTGTTTCTTTTTCAGGTACATTGCAATTGTACATCCTACATCTGAAAAGAGGACCATTCAGTGGACCATCGTCATTAACATTCTGGTGTGGGTGGGCAGCTTCCTTCTGAGCATCCCAGTTATGATATACGCAAAAGTCATTTCCAAAAAGAGCATGGACATGTGTATGATTTACCTGGATGGGCCTCAGGATATGTACTGGTACACGCTCTACCAGTCCACGCTGGGTTTCATCGTCCCCCTCATTATAATAAGCACATTTTACACTCTCACCCTATACCACGTGTTCCGCTCCATCCGGCGGGTCAAACGCAAGCAGTCGGTGTGGGCCAAACGGGCCACAAAGACAGTCATAATGGTGATCGCCCTGTTCTTAGTCTGCTGGTCTCCCTACCACGTCATCCAGGTGATTAACCTCAGCATCCAACAGCCCACCAGCGCCTTTGTGTACGCGTACAACATCAGCATCTGCCTAAGCTACTCTCACAGCTGCATCAACCCCCTAATGCTACTAGTGTTCGCCCAAAACTACCGCGATCGCCTGTGTCATCGCAAAGAGCTACGCTCCCAGATCAGCTCATCCAAAACCACCGTCAAAACCGACGCAGTGTCTAACATCAGCCCGGACACCAGCCACCGCTGTACCGTCATTTAACAGTCGTCAAGCCTCGCTGGATACGCTAACCGAGGAAAACGAAGAGAAAAGTGGAGGCCTGCACTGCAACACTTGCTGCACAAGTGTCAATCGCATGGTAGCTTGTTTCTCAAAGGGGAAATCTGTGAAATGAAACACCACAGTGAACTTTCAGGAGGCATGAAGGAATGATTCAGCACTCATTTGTGTTTGTGGTTTGTGTCACATTCTGGAAAAGTGACTACTGTTTTTAATGTTTACTGTTAATTTATCTGCTGTTTGTTGTGTACTGTTTATGTATCTCTGTTGTTTAAATGGGTCACCCAAAAACCAAAGTTCTGTCATCATTTACTAACCATCTGTATGATTTTTGCTACCTTGTCTCATGATGAAAACATACCTGTGGAAACTTTATCACAAGACGCGAAATACGTAACAATGAGTGCAGTTTCCAACAGAAATTATCACTTAAAATTAAGCACCTGTAATCATTTTTGTACACAGTTATGATTACAGCTCTATATGTTTGCATTTCGATCATAACAAGCCTGCTCGGTAGCTCAGCCAGCACAGAGTTGGATTTAGAATGCGAAAACCTTGGGTACGAATCCTGTGAAAAACACACCTCACAATGAAAGAGCTGAAAGAGATCAGAAAACAAGCTAAAACGGCATGCTTGCGATTGCGTTGTTACGTCACATTAGCTTTTGTTCATGTTATTGGTAGGTTTAGTGCAGGTGGTACGTTATTTTAAAACATCACGGAGCATTAGAGCTATAGCGCCATTCGATGGACACAAAACCAACAACACATAAAGCGTACCATATGTACCGCGAACAAAAACGATATTTCACATATGTCACGTACATGGCGCTGGGTATTTTACGTCTTGTGAAAAAGTTCCCACAGGTACGTTTTTTTAATCTTGAGGTCAGGCTGCATTGCCATACAGTTTGAACAATTGTATTTTCTTTCAAGCAATTACAGTAAATAGAGTTTTTTTAAGCTCCAAAAAGACAAAGAAATATAATTGTATCATTAAAAGATCATAAATGCAGCTTCTGTTGCACTGAAAGTTTTCACCAGTTTCAACTTAAAAACTTAAGTTTAGCAGCTAAATCATTAAGAGTTAAATCATCTCTACTTTATTGTAGTGAGTTGAAATGACGTGTAGTTTTAAGTTGATTTAAATTAAAATTTTAAGGCAGCTGCTAAACTAAAGTTTTTAAGTTGAAACTTGTGAAAACTTTTTACAGTGTGGGCATTTCAAGTCTTGAAGTTTTTTTTGGCTATAGTACACTGTAAAAAAACAATTTGTTGAGTCAAATTAAAATAATTTGTAACCTGGCTGCCTTAAAATTTTAAGTTCAGTCAACTCAAAAACAGTTTATTCAACTTGAAATGTTAAATTATGCTAAGTGACAACTTAGATATTTGAGTTGAATCAACTTAAAATTTTAAGGCAGCTGGGTTACTTACCCATCTGTTTAGCAGTTTAGCAAACACAAATATCTAAGTTGTTGCTTAGTACAACTTAACATTTCAAGTTGACTAAACTTATTTTAGTTGACTGAACTTAAAATTTTAAGGTAGCAGGGTAACAAATTATTTTAAGCTGACTCAACAAATTGTGTTTTTTATTTTTGACAGTGTATAGCTTTATAAAATTGGGAATAAAGTTCATGAGTCATATGGATCATTTTGTGATACTATTATTGTGTCTTTTTTGAAGCTTTAAAGCTTCAGTGCTTGTTCAATGAAAATGCATGAGGAAATCAGTACAATTCTGCAAAAAAGCATGCATTTTGTGTTTCACATTAGAATTTCAAACAGGTTCAAAATGACATGAAAGTGAGTAAATGATGACAGCATTTCCATTGCTTATTCCTATTAAAGACATTAAATGGTCAGGATTTTTATAATAAAGTATTGGCGGCTGTTAGGGAATGATAGACCAAATGAGAACCGTCTTTTATGCAGATGTCAAATAAAATGTCTTTGTAATATAAAATAAAAGTAGCGTTTTTGTGGGTATGTATCATGTTGAAAAAGTCCATTAGTGAGTAAAATAAGCAAACATGCTGATCTATGACACAGGCCTAATCACAAATATTCTATGGCATTTTAAATTTCATAAATGTGTTAATGTTGGCTTAAAGTAAACAAAGTATTTTACTAAATATATTACACATTTATATGTACTGGTTTTAAATGTGTCCAGATGTTACTGGACGCTTTGACCTCATATGAAGTCTTGCTGCCATGCTGTCTTTACTTAGGACATTGTACCAGCTATAATATCCGTGACTATATGCTTCTGAGCATTTTATTACATGAATTCACAAAGATATCCAGTGTGAAATTCCCCGTGTGGTTCTGTTTTCCCATTTTTTTCTAAGAAGCCCCTGCGGCCTATGTGAGAACAGTCATGTTCACTGTTAACGTGTGACACTTAAACTATGTGTGACTAGTCACATTTCAGTCTTGCCACCCTCAATCAACACATTATGATGCCTGGCAAATAAACAAAGAACTGCATATGATCTTATATATTCTGGCGTGCATTGACAGTTTTCTTTTTTTAATAGGGAAGGCCAGGAGAAAAGACAGATGACATTTCTTAGGTTATTCAGGGAGAAGAAACTGTATACTTTATGATCACTGATTTAACGTACCTCCTGTAATACTATCCTGAAGGCTTTTGTTTTTATGTGCTATAAATGTACAAAATAAACTCTAAAAAAACCTTGACTGTTCGAATGTAAAATCATGTAGTTCTTGTATCACGTAGGTCTGCATTTGTAAATAAACAATCACTATATGTGTTTACAATAGTGTATTGAATGTGAAGCACTTATGAAATAACTCAGCCAAAAATAAATGCTAAACATGTACTGACCCTCAGGCCATCCAAGTTGTAGATGAGTTTGTTACTTCATTGGAACAGATTTGGATCCTCTGTAGTGGATTATAGATGTAAACTAATGAAGTGGAGTTGTGTAGATTCCCTTGTGGATTATTGTGACGATTTCATTAGCTGTTTGGACTCTTATTCTGATGGCACCCATTCACTGCAGAGGATCCATTGGTCAGCAAATGATGCAATGCTACATTTCTTTAAATCTGATCCAATGAAAACTTATCTACATTTTGTATAATCTAGGGTTGAGTACATTTTCAGCCAATTTTCATTTTGGGTGAGCTATTACATTATAAGTTATTATAACCTAAAATAACTCACCCAAAAACAAACTTACATTTTTTTTAAGAAGCTCCTTTCAAAAAAAAATCCTACAAAATATCTTCTTTTGTGCTGTACAGAAGAAGTAACAAAGTAACATAATGAAGGTGAGTAAAGGATGACAGAAGTTTAATTATGGGGTGAATTATTTGTTAATTCAATTTTGATATTATTTATTTATTGAATTTGTCTTATAGTATACATTTTATAAATAAAAAACGTTATGTACTTTCACTGCTTGGAAACATGTATGCAACTGTTATTTCAGAATAAAAAGTTCCTGATAATTTACTCACCCCTATGTCATCTAAGATGTTCATGTCTTTCTTTCCTCAGTCAAAAAGAAATTAAGGTTTTTAGGGAAAACATTCTGGGATTTTTCTCCATATGTGGACTTCAATGGGGATCAGCAACTTGAAGGCCCAAATTGCAGTTTCAATGCAGCTTCAAAGGGCTCTACATGATCCCAGATGAGGAATAAGGGTGTTAAAAAAAATCGAATTAAATAAATAGTATTTTTAACCACAAATGCTCATCTTGCACTAGCTGCGCACCCAGGACTTCACACATTATGTAATCAATCACGTTGGAAAGCTTAAAAAGGTAGGGAAGGGCAAAAACTCCATCTCATTTTCTCCTCCAACTTCAAAACTGTCCAACATCATTGTTTAACCTTTTTTGTAAAGGGTGTTTCACTTTGTAAACACTGGATCGGTGCTTCCGCCTATGACACGCGTGACCTTTCCAACATGACTACGTAATGCATGAACTCAAGCAAGTGCAAGACAAGCATTTGTGGCTAAAAAGTATATTTTTATTTTTTCAGAAAATGACAGATCATTTCGCTAGATAAGACCCTTATTCGTTGGCTGGGATTGTGTAGAGCCCTTTGAAGCTGCATTGAAACTGCAATTCGGATCTTCAACCCATTGATCCCCATTGAAGTCCACTATGTGGAGAAAAATCCTGGAATGTTTTCAAAAACCTTAAATTCTGAAGAAAGAAAGACATGAACATCTTGGATGACATGGGGGTGAGTAAATTATCAGGAAAATTTAATTCTGGAGTGAACTAATCCTTTAACCGCAATTTATCTATTCATTTTGTTATGTATTAACTATTGACTAGCGGACAAAAGAGTAATATACTCAGATGAATCATCTTTCAGTCCATATATCTAAAGACAACTCACAACTTCTATTGCCTGTTCAACTGTTGCACATGGTTAGATGGTTCATTCGTAATGACATGGGTAGCCCATTTTACGAACCTCATTATGTCCCATAATTACTCTGTATAATCCCATAACAGCCATTTCCCAGTACCAGGTTCAGCACAAATTGTAAACATTCTTCCCTCATGATGTTTCCCTATTCTGCTAAGTTAATCCCCTCGTAAAAATGTCTGGATGAACTGAAAAGAATGAGGATGAAGTCAAATGTCTCCCCAGTTGAGCACATTTAAACAACACTGAACCTTTATGGTATGTTCAGGAGCTCTGAATGCAAAGCAGATTTCTACCCCTTTCATACCTCAAATAACTAGAGGCTTTTCCTCTTAATGAATAGCCCGTCTCATTTATAAGTAGCTTTGGATAAAAGCATCTGCTGAATGGATAATTGTAAAAGTGGTCTATTATCCGACTGCAAACATTTTAGAACTTATATGACCTTCCAAGAGCTGAAGGTATTTTTTTTAAAGGCATGAGCCATACGGTAGGTATTAACATTAATGTTAAGACCATAAAAGAATAGAATTAAATAACATAAAACATAATATTTAACAACACACACACAAAAAATACAAATTACACTACCAGTCAAAAGTTTTTGAACAGTAAGATTTTAAAGAATTCTCTTCTCCTCACCAAGCCTGCATTTATTTGATCCAAAATACAGCAAAAACAGTAATATTGTGACATTTTTTACTATTGAAAGTAACTGCTTTATATTTTAATATATTCTAAAATGCAATTTATTCCTGTGATCAAAGCTATATTTTCAGCATCATTACTCCAATCCTCAGTGTCACATGATCCTTCAGAAATCATTCTAATATGCTGATTTGCTGTTCAAGAAACATTTATTAGTATTAGTATTAGTTTTAGCATCAATATTTGTAACATTATACCATTAAAAAGCTTAAAGTCAGTTTTTTTAAAGAAAGTATTATTATTATTATTATTAATTATAGAAATTAATACTTTTATTTAACAAGGATGCTTTAAACTGACCAAAAGTGATGACAAAACATTTTTAATGTTACAAAGGTTTTCTATTTCAGATAAATGCTGTTCTTCTGAACTCTCTATTCATCAAAGAAACCTAAAAAAAAAAAAAAAAAAGCTGTTTTCAATGTAATAATAATAATAATAATAACAAATGTTTTTTGTGCAGAAAATCAGAATATCAGAATGATTTCTGAAGGATCATGTGACTGGAGTAATGATGCTAAAAATCCAGCATTAAAATCACAGGAATAAATTGCATTTTAAAATATATATACAAACAGAAAACAGTTATTTTAAATAGTAAAAATATTTCAAATTTTTACTGTTATTGCTGTACTTCGAATTAAATAAATGCAGGCTTGGTGAGCAGAAGAGAATTCTTAAAAAAAACAAACAAAAAAAAAACATCTTGCTGTTCAAAAACTTTTGACTGGTAGTGTACAAAAATATACACAAAACAAAACATTTAAAAACATCACACAAAATATGATTAAACAACATAATTGGACAATGACAAAACATAATCTGACATTAAAATAAAACAAGATTAAACAAAGAGTCCTTATGTTGTTAGCAGTAATTTAGTAGTGAGATTAACCAGTGAAGATGTCTGAAAGATGTCTTTGTACTGATGTATTGCTAAAATGTTTATCAAATGTATTTAAATTTACTAGAGTGTGTTTGGTATTTGTTAGGCCATGATTCTGATCATTCTACCACTGTAACTTATCAAAAAGTAATGCAATTAGGAATTAAAACAAATATGAAGAGACGGCACATAATGAAATCTTTCAGACATCTTAACTGTTTTTATATGCGATCACAAGTGCATGATCTTAGTAAGTGGCTGCATTGAAAATCACAACAGGCTAAGCTGTGCCCCCATCCATTTAATACAGCCTGTGGTCCTTTTATGCTCTAATTCAATTAGGGACAGACACAAAGATTTTGATAAGATTATGTTGATATTGAGATGGTTTAATGTCTTTATAAATGTAAGTGGTGCTTCAATCATGTTCTGCTTCAGCCCTACCAAGAATCACAGCAATAAATCTCTTGAGCGATAAATCTCGAAGGGCCAGCATCATCCCACATGTAACGTAAATATCATACTAATTTAGGAGTCATTTTGCAGTGTTGGATAAAATCAGATCTATGCCCTGTTTTTCTTCCTGTATGACTAAGGCAAATTTACTCAGACCACACACACATAACACACACCATGCTGAGTTAATTAGTTTCATACAGCCACAAAGTTTCCACAAAGCAAAAAAACAAATTGAATAAAGGCCTTTTATCAAAGGGCCAAAAACGTATTAAGAGAAAGAGTGGTGTGTAAGTATACGCATAATGGCCTGCATTGAACGGTTTAAATATCTAACCCTGAAAGATAAAAAAAAAAAAAAAAAAACACAAAGCATCCCTTTGCGTTGTGTCCTTGCGCAATGCAACCAAACAAATGCTACAGGGTATTATCCCCAAATAAAAAAGATATTTTTCATCCCTTCCATGACTATTCTTTAGAGATCTCTTTCTGAGAAAATCGTTACATGATTGAGAGATTTCTTGAAAATTTGGTGTAATGAAAGGTGTGAGGCGGAAAAAATAACTAGAAGGAAATCCCATGAAGCCCTGAGCTTTTTTCTCTTCCTCAGTGGGAACTGAAAAAAGGATGAAAGGTGGAAAACAAAAGAAAATATTCTTGCATAAAGAAAAAAAACATCCCTCCAATTACTTCAAGGTCATATGCAATGCAATGCATTGTCACGCGCGGCGGTCCTGGAGGGAAAGGGAGCAGAGTATTGACCTATCCGTGGCATATTCATCATTCATCAGTAAATCTTTATTCAACCACCTGCTTAACCAAAATTCACTCGCCCGGGGCTGGGATTGATTTTTGTGATGTTAAATGCTAATGCGCTTTGAAAGAAATAACACAGCATGCTTCCGATCCCACAGGGTGATGGACGTCATCTAATTTCGATAGAAATGAGCCGAAAGTCAGTTCAAGTGCTCTACAGTATCATTTACATATTAGATGCCTTACTATAAACTATTTGCAATGTGCAAAAGTCAGTTAAAAGCAGAGAAAATACATGTAGGCATATGGAAATGTGGGCGTAGGGTCAATCTGCAACAAATAAATGCTAAAATCCACAGTGAATACAGCTGAGAACAAATGTCATTATTGATCAGTTGGTCTGTGTTCTTGTGTTAAATATGTTAAAGACAAACGAAAAAAAACCCACTGTTATTGCAAATAAGGAGAGTAAGGAGAGATGACGGATAGGACGACGGTGAATGGTTTGTAGTAGGCTACATGTAAGGATGGCAAGATTCACCAATTCGCATCGGTGCATCGACATGAAAGTTAACAATGCGATGCATCGATTTAAAAAGTGTGCATCGGTTACGAGTTGGCATTTGTATCACGATGCATCATTTCTAACATTGATAAAAATCTATTTGTTTATACAGTTGAGGTCAAACGTTTACATCCCCCTTTTAGAATCTGCAAAATGTGAATTATTGTACCAAATAAGAGGGATTATACAAAATGCATGTTTATTTGTTTTTTAGTACTGACATGAATAAGATATTTCACATAAAAGATGTTTACATATAGTCCACAAGAGAAAATAATAGTTTGACTCCGTTCAAAAGTTTGCATCCCCTTGATTTTTAATACTGTGTTTTTACCTGAATGTTCCACAGCTGTGTTTTTTTTTGTTTTTGTTTAGTGATAGTTGTTCATGAGTCCCTTGTTTGTCCTGAACAGTTAAACTGCCCACTGTTCTTCAGAAAAATCCTTCAGGTCCCACAAATTCTTTGGTTTTCCAGCATTTTTGTGTATTAAAACCCTTTCCAACAATGACTGTATGATTTTGAGATCCACCTTTTCACACTGAGGACAACTGAGGTACTCATATGCAAATATTACAGAAGGTTCAAACACTCACTGATGCTTCAGATAGAAAAAAACATATTAATACATGTTTTTTTCTATCTGAAGCATCAGTGAGTGTTTGAACCTTTTGTAATATTTGCATATGAGACACTAATTTGGGCAAATAGCGCTAATGACTTGTTTAGGACTTGAAACCTAAAGTTAAGAACTTGTAACTCAACTTGGACTTGCCTGTCTTGACTTGGGACTAGAATGCAAAGACTCAAGAGTTAAGGTCATTGCACACTGAGTCTGAAATTTTCGTACGTTAAAAAATAAATACGACCTCACGTTATGTCAATCACATTTACACACGGCATCCACAACGTTCGTCCGTGATAAAAAAAAAAGTTTGGATCAGGTTTGATTTTCTGCGTTTTTGCATCCGTAGCGAGCATTTTGATATGAAATGATGACGAATAGGAAAAAAAGCATACAAAAATTTCAGACTCAGTATGCAATGACCTTTACTTGTGACTTGTCAAACAATGACTTGGTCTCACCTCTATTACTTACCATGTAAACAGAGAAGAGATGACTGGTAGGACGATGGTGAATGATTTGCAGATCCTGAGCACCACTGACAAACTTGTAAAATGTGTGGTAAGTACTGCTGCTCCGTAGTATACACAATATACACAGTGATCGCGAATCTTAAAATGAAAGTAAGGCTATGTTTACACTAGTGTGTTTTCGTTTTAAAATGCATAACTTTTGCTACAGCTACGCCTGTTGTTTACACTACTGCTGCATTTTTAACCCTCGAAAACTGCAGACTGTGTTTTAGTTCGAAAACTCCAGGGTTGTGTTTCAGTATAAACAGACCAAAATGGAGACTTTTGAAAACAACGGTGTGGCTGCCCACACATTCACTCTGCGTATCCTTGACAACCGTGTAAACAATAACATCATGCTCATTATGAATGGTCATGTGACATGCGTTTTCGTTTGTGTAGTGTGGACAAAGATTGTTTCTGAAACGTCAAATGCCAGTTTGGACCTTTTTTATCTTAAAATTTTAAAATGAAAACACACTAGTGTAAACAGGGCCTGAAAAGCGATCATGCATTCAAAGAGCTTTCAATGTCCTGTGTATTAATAACAGCTCCCTGATGCCTGCTATTTATATACAGCATAATCACCTAATGATATAATTGTGAGAGATAGTACTGAAAATGTTTTTTTTCATCCCATCTCAAATTTATTCCCTTTAGGGGTTTCGTAGTACACATCATTTCCTTCCCGAACACGGTATTTAGATTCGGTGGGTTAGAGGGAGGAATCACAATGCTGGCTCAACATCAGCCCAACCCTAATTTTTTTTCCTGTTAAAAGGGACCTATTATACAAAAATTATCCTTTTGACCACCCTATAATGGTAAAAATCCACCCATTCATTTTTTCTACAATCTCAATAAATCATTAACAGCCTTTCAGAACAAGCTATTCCCGATTTCCTCCTACGATGACGTCGTCATAGGGAAAAAGTCCCGCCCATTTGTGACAATCTCTGCCCTGTTAGCATGCACACAGCTCTAAGAGAGAGAGAGAAGCAGCAGTCTGCCATTACTGTTTTCTTGCTGTAGCTGCTGGAGATATACAACGTCAGCACCAAAGAGGGATTATAAATATTGTGTGTTGGGATTCACCAACAAACAAAAGGAGTCTCCATAGACTCCCTCCACCTAACCCTCTGAGGAAATGTCCTGGAGTCCCCTATATGTTTAGGTATCGATGCCAACACTTTGCGCACATACATCAGCTCCAAACAAAGCAAGTGCTATGTGTTTGTTTCTGAAAGCGCTTCTTGGCAATCTGTAAGGCTAATGTTGCTAAAGCTACAATTGTCTGTTTTCACTGATGCTGCCTTCATGTGCTACCTGAATGATCGTAAATAGGAATGTGGTAGTTAAGAATTCCAAATGAAAGCAATGTGAAGTGGACCGCTTGAATTTGTTGAGCTGATAATCACGAGTGGGACTTATAAAGTTTGTGATAGCACAAAATGGCATAGTGAGACCAGCTACGTTGTTATTTTTATCACGCTGTCTTCTCCGTTTGTGTAATTCATAAACGCGCATTTATTATGCACAGTACAATTAGTTGACTGGCTAAACCGTCTCCGGTTCAAACATATAAGGCTAAAAACCGCTACTGAGAGATTCTGACATTTTCAGTGCGTGGGATTGGCCTGTTTTGTTTTTGCCGAGTCTTGAAGCTCCACCCTCTTCTGAAAAGGGGGCTGGGAACACCAGCTCATTTGCATTTAGAGACAAATACCCTGGCTCATACCCTAAAAGTGGCAATTTTAACAAGCTATAAAAAATTATCTGTGGGGTATTTTAAGCTAAGAACTTCACATACACACTTTGAATACATCAGAGACTTGTAAAAAGGGACATAATAGCTCACCTTTAATTACTGAATTAAAAATAGTACCTATAGATTATCCCATCAAAATAGTTGAGCCCTTTAATTAAGTGCTAAGAATTCAAATAGGAATTTGTCGGTTACTTTATCCCAAATGATAATCAGCAAGCATCCTGAATCCGACATCAGACAATACATTTTTATACCTCATTATCCACAAAAACTGAGGAGTTCTAAATAGCATCTCCACAGCCAGACACAAACGTTCTTGTGAGGCCTTTTAAATTCAGCATGCTTTGAAATAAGCAAAACACCCTCATTAAGAAACACCACTTTAGCAACTTTTATCCTGCGCCACCAAATCGACACTTTGATGCCTTTTTCAACTGGTTCAAATTTACCCGAAGCTAAACTTTTAGGGTCGAATGCTAATTCTGTCACTAAGTGCTCAACCTCATGTAGTACAAAATCAGTATGTAACAGTGTTAATTTTGACAGGAAGTTTTGATTTAGACTAAAATGCCATTTAGTTTTAGTCATATTTTAGTGATCTGAATTGTTTTAGTTTTAGTCTAGTTTTAGTCGACTAAATATCATAAGATTTTAGTCAACTAAATCTACAGTATATTTAGTCGGCTAAATTCTAATGGGTTTAATTAGTGTAATGCCTTTTTTAAACATATCTCTAAGGTTTGAATAGGTTTGATATTAAGGTTTTATCAAGACAGACACTGATTTAACTGCTGTGACACGCAACATGCCTTTATATTAAAATTAAATAAAATCACTTCTCATAAAGAAACAAGAACATTTTCTTCTTTTCAATGGCTAAATAGGCTAATTATGCATTCTTCATTCTTTCAAGCAGACATATTTTTTTCCTATAAATAAATTTAGATTAATCTTCATTAGGGCTAATAAGTGATTCAGTCAAGAACAGTGGGTGATTTTCTGTCTTCCTTTTGTTGCTTGATTAACATCAATGCCACAGACAATGGCAACTGAGGCTGCTGTCCCTTTAAAACCGAATGCACGGATGCAATGTACTGACACACATCTGATATTCTCCCAACTGTTTACATTCACCTAAGACGTAACCGAGTGTTTCACATGAATACTCCTTAAAAACGGACAATTTGCCATCATTTTGTGTGTATTTCTCCGTTCATGCGAAGCGAATGAGTACTTGTATGCTGTGTGAGAGCCACTGCTTACGTCTGCGCTCAGAAAACTGGACCGAATTAAGTTCTCTTTTGCCTCATCAAATTTATCCATATGTCTGCTCTTCTTTTACTCCCAGATATTTACATTTTTAAACAGAATGCAAATGTATGCCAGCCTTTGTCCCATTAGAAAGATCAATAGGCTCCCAGATAGCACACGTACATCTGTAAGATGTCTGTTAAAGATCTGGAAAGCATCTACTGTGTACAAATATCTGGCAGACATCTCATAAACATCTTAAAGACATCTAATAGGAAACATCCAATAGACGTATTGCAGATGAGCAAACTACGTCTTGCAGATCTAAATGCAGACGTCAAATAGACGTCTCCGAGATGTACGTAAAATGTGCGCATCTAACCTCTTAACCACGCAGCAGATTCGTTCTGAATGAATCTCTTCCCAAATCGTCCCTCCCTAACATTTTCGTCTTGTTTTTAGTTGTTGATGAAAATGTTAATAGATTTTTTGTCATAGTTTTTGTCATTCAAAACAAGTTTTTGTTTCATTATAGTCTCGATTTCGTCTGTGAACATTATGACGAAAATTATTTGTCAGTGAAATTAACACTGGTATGTAAGCCATGGGAACAAATAGTTTTGACAGAATGACAAGCTGCTCTTTTTCAGTGAAAGTCAAAACTGATTTTTATTGACAGGATCCAAAAATGACCAAAAAATTCAAAAGACCATGAAAGTACCATAAAAGTACCATTCAAAGTCTTCTAAACCCGTATGATTATGTCAACAGACTATTTGCCACCATCTGGCTTAGCCACATGGGCCACTTTTAATGTGTTTTCCAGTTATTTTACACTAAATCGTAATGACACTACATTAACATTTGAGAGATTTAGAGAATCAAAAATATCTCTAAAGTAGTATATTTAAAATAGATTTGTGGATTGGTGGTACTGGACATCAGTTGCTACAGCAACACTTTCCTTATGAAACTGCCTTTTAATGAGACTAAAATATATCAGCAAAATAAGAATGATAACATCATGCAAGGAGTAAGTAAAATGTGTACATGCTGGCGTCTCTGTGGAGCTTGTTAAATACTGTTTAATGTGTTTTGGTAGATGATGTGTTAAATTGAGGGAAAGAAAGAAAGAGAATGACTAATCTTAGAGATGATCAGGCCTCACATGAAGTCAATCCCTTCCCCTCCACACTGCTCAACAGGAAGCCACCATAATGTGATATAACACTTCAAAGAAAATGTTACTGCCTCAAAATTAAATTCAAGTCCAAGGGAACACTTTCAAGCTAAGTGCACTGAAGCTCAAGGGGTTTTTTTTCGTTCTCACAAGATAGATTCATGCTGAGAATCAGAATCCCGCAGAGATGAGCAGTGTCAAACATGAATGAACACGACCCTTCGACCTGTGTTTGAGAAAAGTTTCTTCCTTCAGTACTAAGTTGCTTTAAATGTTTTCTTAAAGGCATAGTTCACACGAAAATGAAAACTCTCAGTATTCACACTCATGTTGTTTCAAACCTGTATGACTCACCTTTGTCTGAGTAACACCGAAGCAGACATTCTTTAGAATATCCTGGCCAATCTTTTCAATATAACAAAAGTGAAAAAGCAATAGTCATGTCTAATTGGTTAACCAGGTGATCCAGTTCACAAACCCAGTCTGAATGATTCATTTACAAATCAGACTTAATGATTCAGTTTTGCAGCTGAAGGTTTATCAGTGGTTATGAGTGCAAAATTATAAGGATATTTAATTATGGTAATTATACTAAGATTTAATTATAGTCCACTTGTATCAAACTATTATGGTGCTTTTGCATCCTACATATGTTTGACAGCCTCAGTTCCTATTCACTTTAACTATTTTAAAACAAGCATGTTCCAAGTAAAAAGACATTCAGACAGGTTTGAAGCAGCAAATAATGATGAAATTCCAATTTTTGGCCGAACAGACAATTTTATCTCACCAAAGCAAACCGAAGGCTCCAAAATACGATGCCCTACTGACTCTTACAATCTGAACCGAAGGCTGTATCAATACATATTGATTTTCATCATCAAAGAACTGTTCCTACAGCTAAAATATGATTGATTGGGTGTCAAATTATGTTGATGATATAACACTAGAGGACAAAACATAATCCCTGGCAGTTCAGAGTGAAGAATCAAGCAGCTCCTACTTAAAAGGGGGAAAGACTGAAATATCTAGAATTGCTTGTTAATGTTACTTTTAAATAATGTAAAGCAGCAGGCGATGGCTGTGTAAAAAGATTATTGGCTTTTTTCACTGTAAGACAGCTGCCATATTGAGGATTATGATTTCTCCAATTTTGGATAAATGGATAAAATGACAGAAGCTTCGTGAAAAAACAAAACTGACAATCTGTGCACTGTGGAAAGTGAAATTAAGGCAGTTATCAATGTTATTCACAACGTATCACTGAGAAGTGGACTTGGACCAATTTAGCTGTCAAACGCTGGTAGCAGCAATTCTTTTAGGTGAGCTATTCAACGATCAAAGAGAAGATTCATTAAAAGCATCAGGAGCAGAAAGCGTGAGGACCTAAAGCTCTTAGAAAGAATCCTTGCTGCACCCAAACAAAGCACTAGGACATAAGACCTGCTTTCACTCCATGATGAACACTGTTCTCACCCCGCTTGACTCAACAACCTTCTGAGAAATATCTCTCCATAAGTAAGCAAAATTCATACAAACTTTATCATTTGAATAAAAGGCTGCTGAGCTTGAATATACTAACCTTTTATAAGACATTCATAAGAGTTCAATTTATCATCCCTGTTGAAAAGGCCAGCACATATTGAGTGTTTTCACGACGCGTCATCAGTCGACCATATTGGCGGCACTGAACATAAACAAGTTCACTGAACCAGATGGAACTCACAAATTTTGCTGATTATTCCTGCTGAAAATGGTCAGTTATTGTCATGTTGTGGGCTGTACTAATCAGTCGGACCAGGAAAAACATTTGGAGTACTATAGACTGCTAAAAGTTTTAACAAATCAAGGAGAAGAGAGCAAAAGACGTTTGTGGTTGGCCAAACTGAACCAGGATTTCCAGGGCAAAAAACTTGACAACATTCGTGTATGTTTATATCATTTCCAGTCAGGAAGGTGAAATATTCTGCTAATATCTTAATTAATACTGCTCGTACATATATTTATCACCTATTAGCTTTAGCTTCCTTATATGATTTACCAGCTTCCAGCTTTTTTACATGGTTTAGACAGCATTATTTAGCAGAACAATATTCAGTAGTACATTAAAGGGGTGCTATTATGCTTTTTCACTTTTTGAATTTTAGTCAGTGTGTGGCGTGAATCTTTGGGTATAAAAAAAGATCTACAACGTTACAAATCTCAAAGTCCACTACAAAGGGAGATATTTCATATTTAAAAAGTCTCTTTCCAAGAACTACAACGAATGGCTCCTTTGGACTACAGCCTGCATGCAATGATGTCATGCAATGCAATGATGTCACAACGCAGTCCATTAGAATACCATTTAATTAAATCCCGCCCACGGAAATTTGGATTGTTGGGGAGGTGTAGGGGAACTTTAGCGATGCAGCGCGGAGAGCCGCATCAACGAGCCACAGCGCGGTGGGTATAAACACAAGCATTGACTACACTGTAAAAAAAAAACAATTTGTTGAGTCAACTTAAAATAATTTGTAACCTGACTGCCTTAAAATTTTAAGTTCAGTCAACTCAAAAAAGTTTATTTAACTTGAAATGTTAAATTATACTAAGTGACAACTTAGATATTTGAGTTGAATCAACTTAGCAAACACAAATATCTAAGTTGTTACTTAGTACAACTTAACATTTCAAGTTGAATAAACTTATTTTAGTTGACTGAACTTAAACTTTTAAGGCAGCAGGGTAACAAATCATTTTAAGATGACTCAACAAATTGTGTTTTTTATTTTTTACAGTGTAGAGTGGCCGCTTCAGAGCAGTAAGGCGCCGCACATGTGCAGTACAGGGGGGTGGAAACACATGCCGAAGCCGCAGTCTACTCCGGTTGCCCCGTCGGAGCCGGAGCAAACGTTTTTTTAAAATGCATAAACTTGCACTAGAATAGGCTAGGCTAATCAGTGTCGATGTTCTTTGATAATGTTAATGTTAGGCTGCTTATAGCTTTATGCTGGAGCTGGTTTCAGGCAATGAAACAAAGTATGTAAAATAATTAAACAAATTAGCAGGATAATATCATGTATCTGCGATCTTCCAGGCTGAGGACGGGACTCAACACTACCGTAGCATATTATTTACTCACCCTCCATGCATCCTAGGTGTATATGACTTCCTTCTTTCAGACGAATGCAATTGGAGTCTAATAAAGTCTAATAAAGTGCATCCATCCATAATAAAAGGGTGAACGTGATTTCAGCAAGTACAGCATGTTCCTGGATCAACATCCTTGTTGATCCTGGAACAACATTCCAATCAACCAATCAGAATTAAGGGATAACTTTTCAGGAAATGTCAGTTTTAGGCTTATGATCAGGATTAGGTACTTTTACACCCTTGCTTAATTTCCCTTTGATTTTAGAAATAAAGAAACCGATTTGCACTCCTTCAGCGAAATAAAGGTTTATATACATTTTATTTCCTTTATAAAGTCTTCACTGTGCTGTAAATTGTATTATTTTACGGACAAGATGTCAGTCAGCTGCATCATCTGCGGTTGTTTTGCAGGATGGAAACGCCTTATGCCTTGCATAAAATAAATTGATTTTATTCGTTATTGTACTGAGTTTTATCTTAAAATATGTTCTCTAATGTCAGTACTGTTTGTTTATGGGCAGGTTTTGGAGTCAGTCACAGCATCTTTCAGCTACGAGTGAAACGCGAGGCCGCGATCTGAAGTTTGTAGTTCTCCCGGCCAACAACAGCCCTTCACTGGCTCAGATTTCAGCGACACACCTGCACGAGAATTAGCGCTATTTCGCTAAAAAGCGATTACAGAGAACAGTTGAATTAAATTCAATTGAATTAAAATTCTACTTTTAAATGTTTCATTTTTTGTCTAAAATGCTTGTTAAATGAGTTTAAATGTATATAATATTGTAAACTATGCTGTATTCACCCAAATAAATTAAATCTGTCTCGTATTTTTTCCATGTGTTCTTGCTTAATAGTAAATGCTCATCTTTTGATTATTGCTGTTGCCTCTAGCAACTGTGTGTGTTTTTATAAGTTTCAGCAGTTCAGTTAAACCAGCAATATAATAATTTTTAAACAATAGCTGACTTAAATAAAGTAACCCAGCAGATTTGGTAAAAACATTTAACCCACCAGAGTTTAGTGTAGAGTTTCAAAAGCACAGCCACAAACCTTAACATTATTTGTTAACATAAAACTAAAAAAAAAAATCACTTACCAGCCTTGTCTATTTAAAGTTAAATCTCCAAAAGCAATCAGCAGGTTGCTCGTAGGTGCTGCCATATTGAGATCACATAACCAGCCATGTCTTGCAATTTATGTTGTGTTTGTTTTTATGAAATGAAGGAAAATTCTACATGATTTTCTGTGGCATAAACATCATGTTATGAATGCTGTCAAAGGAACATATCAGTCTCAATCTTTAATTAGTTAATGTGCACATTCCTTGATTATCACAGTTGCAGACTAGTTCTGAAAGCTTTTGCCGATCAGTTAGACCGGCCATATAAATATGTGTGTCTCGTCAGTTTGTTGATATGCTAATCGTTGCACTCAGCAAACTGTTGAGCGTAGATGTTTACCGAGACTCAAACTGTCACAGAAAGTACAAGAAGATAATACCCACATTCACCCCATGTTGTCTATCAAGAGCAAACAGAGAAAAGGGCAGATTAATTATGGGGCTGAATCTTGAATTAACACACTCCAGCTTAAATCTATCATGTGTTCAAAGACCTATCTCTGTTCCTGAAGCTAATCGAACCTCGCTTACCATCTTCTGGCATGTTTTTGATAAGGAAGCCAGACTCCTCTGCCGGTGGAGCTCTGCTGTAATCTGTGTAGTCATGGAGAAACTCTTTTCCGGTTTGGAGTGCTAATCTGATGCGTGACCTTATTGCAGGGTCAGCCGTAGATCAAGAATGGAAGTTCATTTGCATGCTTACGTGCGCTTTTTCACCACAAGATGCCTTTTATCTTCATTATGACAATCCCTAAGCTGTTCCGAAGACAAATGACGTGTAAAACAGACTTTAGTGTTTTAGTCAATATTCCCCACCACCCAAGTATTCCATTATTCTCCCTCAACCATAGATCATGGATCAACTCCATCTCCGTAAAAAGCACTTTGCCTTGTTGAAAACCAACAAAGCGAGGTTTTTACATGGGCTTTAAGTGGTTTGACGTAAGGTTCTGTCACATAAGAATGGCACAACGCCTAATTTAAAAATGTATAGAGCAGATGTGCATTAGACAACAGAATTAAGACAAATATGTTTTACGTAGGAAGCCAAGCTTGTGCTCTCTGAGACACTTAACACAAAAAAGTTATCTGCACAAAATGATAATAAACAACATAAATGTTACATAAAACAACTCAAAACATAATTGATTACAAAAACAATTGCAAGCAGAAGTGAGTAATTTGGCATGACAAATAGAACAGCACATGACAAACAGGTTTTACAAAAATAATAACTGTTTTCGAACAAACATTCCCCTGTCTGACATTAATCATGTTTGATGTCACACAGAAGCCTTGCGGTTTTTCAGTGCAAATCACAAGATCTCAAATTAGGCTCAAATTATTTACTTGCAAAAAACTTTCTTTTGCATTGCATTGTCTTGCATGCAATGCATTATTAAAATATTGTTTTATACACACTGTATATTGTATAACTATATATATATATATATATATATATATATATATATATATTAACATTAACATTAAAAAGTACATAAATCACTTGTTTTTCTAAAGATACATTGTCCAACAGCGACACCAGCAGGTGAAATTACAACAGAAGTCCATGTCTCTCTCACCTCCTCTGAGCCCACTGAGTTTTAACAGACCCCCTAAAGTGTGCCATGAGCTTGGTGCAAAGCCACTAGACGGAAAGCCTGCAACCATTAGCCGAAGAAGTGTTAACGGCTAAAGTTAATGCTTCCAGTCTGGCAGTATGTGGGAAATGAGACCAGAGTTTGTTTGTTTTTTAACGGATATCAATGGAGGAGAGGCTTTACTGCACTGAATAAACAGCTTTTTAGAGGAAACAGCTTATCATTTAATGAATCAACAGCCTATCTGCTTATTTTCAACATGTTTTACACTAAACGATACTTTTGGATTTAACTGTTTTTAGACATTACCATGACAAAAAAATGCTGTTTTATGAAATAAGTCACTGATTTTTTTGTGACAGGTGAGATTCAGCTTACGGCACTTCTTATTCATTCCTATGGCATTAAGCCTGTATGACGTCAAGGCTGTAATGTGATTGGTTATTAAGGGACACACCATTACGCTTTCCCCAATAGTAATACAGACCCTCTTATCTCCCTATAGTAAGACAATCTCTGGTTTGGTGGGGATTAATTGAGAATGAATGGGGGAAAGTCACGTGAGAGGAAGCAATGTCTTCACTGCAATATGATTGGATATGACTGGTTATGTTCGGCTATGTTTGGTTCATGCGATAAATCCCACCTTGTGTTCGTGCGCGTTCATGAATCAAGTCTGAATGAACAATATAATGGCGTTAATGGGAAGACTTATTTTTTTAAAAAAGTAAACAATTCACACACTTATATATAACCATGTTGTTACATCAAAATAAGACTTGAAATGACCTGAAAAATGATCTGTGAGAGTTTTTAGTGAGTAATCAGCTTGATTTTATGATTTCTCATAGAGATAGATAATAACAAAGGCTGTAAAATCATTCAAACTGCTTTATAGCTTAAAAATCGGAACATTTTAAAATAATTTAGGCAAGCGCTTTTATAAAACTCCAATCTTCACAACTGAAACATGGCCCCATTTACTTTCACTGCAAATGCTTCACTATAGTTAAAAAGGAAATTAAAGGAAAGTAATTTTTTTATGGTTATCAACATTATGCCACAAATGCAGTTGTTTGACCTCAACTTGTGTTAAACCTGGATAATTTCTTTACAAATTTAGCATTTTTACAGTGATCTTTTTGAGCCATGCAACATAGACATACTATTGTTTTAAGTCATTAAAGGAGAAGTTCACTTCCAAACAAAACTTACAAATGATTTACTCACCCTCTTGTCATCTAAGATGTTCATGAGTTTCTTTCTTCAGTCTTAAAGAAATTATGTTTCTTGAGGAAAACATTTCAGGACTTTTCTCTATATAGTGGACTTTCAAAATGCAGTATAATGCAGCTTTAAAATTGCCATACATCGCTGTTTTACCATTTTTTGAAAAGAACGTTTGACCTTCTTTGCACTTTTTAGTTTGTAAACACTGGGTTGGTACTTCTCCAGCGATGTAGGACGATTTTGAAGTTTGAGGAGAAAATGAGATGGGAGTTTTTCAACCTACTGTATTGATCCGGATTACACAGAATATGCATGTGCATCACAGAGCTAGACAATATGAGCGTTTGAGATTAAAAAGTATATAAATTTGTACAATTTTATTTATTTATTTATTTATTTTTTACAAAATAACTGATCATTTTGCTAGATAAGACCCTTCTTCCTCGGCTGGAATCGTGTATAATTCTATATATATCAAAACACCACTGTATTATTATCTGATAGCGCCACAGTAAGGTTTTGTATGGCCATGCACAGAGCAAAGCTCAAAACAGAGCCTTGTAAAGGAGAAAAAGCCATAATACGTGAGATCACATTGCATGCAGCTTCACAGGCGTGCTGTAAAATTTTAGTGGGAGGTAATGCTAAGGGCATCCATATAAAACAGACATTACGTTAAATGCGCGGGCTGTGAACAATGAGCCAATGTGCGTAACGTTGCATGTGAAAATATTTCAGAGGTAATAAAAGTGTGTTATAAAAGAGGGGTAATTAGAGCTTTGAGAGCAACACTTAACCGAATGGGAACATTTAATGTAAGTTTATGAGAGCACTGAATCACAGCCCCGATTACAAAACCAATATTACACATGCAGTTTTGTATAATCATGCCTAATTCATATCTGGCATAACTTCTTTGCCAAAGCAAAAGTAAAAAAGGAACAGAAGCACGCATCGGATGGGCTTTTCTAAAAATGAAAGCTCCTAAATTTGTTGTCGAGTGGAAGCGCCAACATATTGTATTAACAGGCTCTTATTTACATTCAGATTGAGCATCATTCTGTAAAGCATCATCACCCTATTGAAGTAAGAATACGTTAAGAACAGCAAACCTCTCAATTGCATTATCTAATCTTCTCATTAATTGAACAGCACTCTTATTCAATTGGTTAAGGTTTCCTGCCAGCCACTGGATATCCAATCGAATTACACAATCATCCAATCAATCCATTACGAGCAATAAATGCCATGAACTTTCTGCTGGACGGAGGCATCTCACACGGACACTTGCCATGGGACAAGATGATGGACGACTGGACGATTTGGTAAGAAGCCAGAATAGTGTGGAAAGTGTGGGAGATACGAATCAATTTCGAGTCATTTGCAGGACTACACTGGGAGGGAAAGCGAGAAACTGCTTGGAGAATTCCCAATTCTCCACAGGAGGGACCTTCCCTGTCGGGCTTTATCTGAGTCACGCAGCGATGAAAAGGCCTCATGCCCTCGGACATCAACCAGCTCTCAAAATCCCCTCGAGTTTCACCCCGATCAGAGTAAACAGTGTGATTTTGTTGCACGATTGCGTGCTGAACGTGGCTGACCCCGTCCTCTCTATTAGCTTTCAGAGAAAAGCCACCAACCAGCGTTAAACAAAACACGTTACGTTTTAAGACGCATTCATCCTTTCTTCCCCGGCAGTGGCGAAAACCCAAGCGCGTCTCCACTTCTGGGCGGTTACGCCGCTGAAAGAGTCTCTCAGATAGCACCCACATGAAACAACAAGGAGCTAAGAGGCGTCATGTGATGGTCGCCTTGTTCTAGTCAAGTGACGCAGGTTTGACGGCATCACTGGCTGAATGGAAGCCTTTGAAACTGACAAACTAACATGGCCCAGCAGACCATAAATAAACAGTTGATTCCGTAGAGATCAACCCTTATCATGACTCACTTTCCAGACTTACGAGATGCTGTAACAGGCAACACGTGTGATCATTTGGATTGAATTAATACAGCAGCGTTTAATGGCTTGCCAAGCGGATAGATGAAATAACGTTCGAGCGCTAAGTAAAAGCATTTCAAAAGATGAAACATGTCTCCATCATTATCTCAGCCTAATGGATAGATTTGTCATTTCAAACGAAAATAACACTGCTCTGTTGAATTACACGCACAAACACGTGTCCAAATATTTTATGTCTGCAGCCACTCTCTTCTAATTATGTTTAGAGAACAGTCAAGTTTTGAAGACGAATCAGATTAATCATAGTGAGCTCAGTTCAAAACAAGACTTGTTTCTTAAAAAAAAATTTTAAACTTACTACAGTCTAGTATATATATAATAAAAAAAAGTATGAAAAATTAACAATGAACACTAATGATTAACAATTTTATTTTGAAAACTGTTTGAAAACTGTTTGAAAACGTGAAATTGCAGTTATTTGTGGAATTTTATCATATTTACGTGGGTTGTGCATCGGCACAGCTCCTCAGCGCAGATGAATCTTATGTTTTGAGGTGTATACGTGGGCTGTCAGTCAACGCACCAGTGTGTATATTCACTGTACGCCGGAATTATAAATACTACGTCTTATAAGTATGTACAAAATAAGAAGTTTCATTAGAAAATGTCATATGAACAAGTAAGTAACATGTCTCCTAGTTGTTCTGACCAATTAAAAAAAATAGTTTTACAATAAACTGCACTACCAATTGATTAAATCCAACTATCACAAAGTTCAAATCAAACAATGCAAATTATTATTATTGTTATACTTTGTTTTCAAATTGTTAATGTTAACAACATGAACATTGTGTGACTGTGTATTAAGGTTATCTGTAGATTTCAAGTTAATCTCTAATAGAGGGTTTGCCAGATGCGCAGCCATATTGTCGAAACTTGGATGTAAACAACAGCCTGATTTCATGGTTAATGTCCTGCTGAATAAGTTGTTCTGCTAATTTATGCTGTCTAAACCACGGGAAAAAAATTGTGGAAGCTGCTATATCATATAGTGAAGGACTTAGTAAGCAGGAAAGGGCACAATATTTTAAACAAACTAAAAGTTAGTAGGTGGTAAAAGATACCTACAAGCAGTATTAATTTAGATATTAGCTTGAATGTTGTCAAGATTCTTGCCCTGGAAATCCTTTTTCAGTTTGGCCAACCACAAACGCCTTTTATTGTTTTTTTTTTTGCACTCTTCTCCTTGATTTATTAATTACTTTTGGCAGTCTGTAGTAATCCAAATGTTTTTTCCAGTCCAACCGATTAGTACACCCCAAAAAATGACAATAACTGACCATTTTCAGCAGCTATAACCAGCTACCCTGATAGCACACGTACATCTTGGAGACGTCTGTTTGATGTCTGCATTTACATCTGCAAGACATCTGTAAGACGTAGTTTACTCATCTGCAATATGTCTGTTGGACGTTTCCTATCAGATGTAAAATAGACATCTAGTAGATGTCTTTAAGATGTTTATGATTTAGAATGTATGTAAAACTGAAATCTTACAGATGTCTGGCAGACGTTTGTACACAGCAGATGCTTTCCAGATCAATAGATCCTTAACAGACGTCTTGCAGATGTATGTGTGCTATCTGGGTAAATATGTGAGTTTCGTTCGGATGAGTGGCATTTTTTACGTTCAGTATGGCCGACTGATGGCGCGTCGTGAAAACACTCTATTGTCATAGGCATACCATTTGAACTCCATTGAAATAAATAGCTTTTAACCAAAAAAAAAAAAAGTTAATGTTCCTTAGAACTCCTTCTAAAATGACAAGTTTAAATATGCCAGCTGCTGTAAGAAGAGGCTACAAATGGTCCACCACCTGCAGAATCCACATACGCGATATAGCCTATACTAGCCGGGCCTACTTCTTTATTTACTGCTTCTTTCTTCAGATGTGACATAATGACGCAAAGATGAATGACCCGAACCACTGAAATTAAAAAGCGTTATTATAAGCTTACCATACTTACCACTGTGAATCAGGCTAAACTAAAGAGATTTAAACACTCAATAATTGATTTTGGATCATTTTTAACCAAAAAAGTTACCTAATGCATTAAAGGAGAAGTCCACTTCCAGAACAACAATTTACAAATAATTTACTCACCCCCTTGTCATCCAAGATGTTCATGTCATAAAGAAATTGTGTTTTTTGAAGAAAACATGTCAGCATTTTTCTCCATATAATGGACTGCTATGGTGCCCCAATTTTGAACTTCCAAATTGCAGTTTAAATGCGGCTTCAAACGATCCCAAATGCGGTTGTAAACGATTCCAGCCGAGGAAGAAGGGTCTCATCTAGTGTAACGATTGGTTATTTTCATAAAAAAAATACTTATATACTTATAAACTTATATACTTTTTTAATGCCAAACGCTCGTCTTGTCTTACTCTGCCTGGACTGTTTTTGTTCTGGTTCATGACAGTTAGGGTATGTCAAAAAACTCCCATCTCATGTTCTCCCTCAACTTCAAAATTGCCCAATATCGCTGTTTGGAAGTTCAAAATCAGGGCACCACAGCAGTCCATTATATGGAGAAAAATTAAATATATTCATATAATATAGGGTAGAAAGTGAGGTGGGGGGAAACGCTATTATAATGTAATAGTGTGTTTGAAAACAATTTGTTAGCTGATGCTACCTGGTTAGCTAAATAGCCACTTGAGGTAATTTTTAAATATAAAATCCAAATATTTTATTCAGCCAACTAGTTAGAATACATTTGATGGAAAATTTGATGTTCAGAACAGAGTTACTACAGTAATTGGCCATTGCCATCTGGGGACATTTCATCCCACTGACTATGTTTGAGAAAAAAAAAAATCGGTCATTCTGAAAATATAATTATATTTTTATTAAATAACACGTACTCCCTATCTGCAGACCGTTCTCATATCATATATAACTGTGGTGTTCTACAAAACAACAACCTTTAAAACACTTTCTTTCTTACTGTTGAAGGCCAGCGCGCCGACATATAATGCAGTTGTGCTCTGGGCGTCCTGTGTTCGAATCTCAACTCGAGGACCTTTCCCGATCCCTGAAATGGTTAAGTTTATGTTTTGTAATTACCACATTGGGTAAACTTGAGGTAATGAGTTTACTCAAAGATTTTAAGTAAATTCAACCTGTTGATGTTTCCAGTGCCGAAGGTCTATGCTGCCTAACAATAGATCACTGTCACAAGTCACATTGTAATTGGAAGAGTAAAAGCCTGTTTTGATGATACAAAACAAAATAAAAGCATCTTGCACCAATTTTATCCAATAAAGATGCCACTGTCGCTAAAACTCTGCTTTTAAGAAAACTATAAGTGAAACTACCAATCAATAATACGGTGATTCTTCGAGAATTAAAGTAGATTAAAAATAAATCACTGTCAGAAAGCACTGTGTAGCACGCTGAAACCGAGGCGCCGGGCCTGTTTCAGAAGTGAATCTAT